>NC_091978.1:296579306-296773647 GCF_044704955.1 Pristiophorus japonicus
GTTCCCGATCTAAGTAAGCCTATTGCGCATGCGCAGACCTGGGTGTGGTCCATACTAGAGCATCGACCTTGGGGAGAGAGACCACAAAAGCTTGTCCTGCTGTTTTGAGCTTCTTGCAAAGATACAGTTTAATCATGGGGACAATACTGACAATGCCATACCTTGTGCAAGCCTTCTGCATCATAGTGCTGCGGAGGAGACAATTGATTCGACGTCCTCCCATGAGGAACCTCCGAGCACGTAGGATGATGGGCAGGAGGCCTTACCCACGTCGGGTATATCGAGACGGGCGTTCATACCTGCACCGTAGTGATGCAGACTGTGTGAGAGAGCTGCGTTTCTGCAAAGAAGTTGTAACCAAGATCTGAAAGTTAGTAAGAGCAGAAATGCAACCTTGGAGGGAGGACTGCTTTGTCATTTGAAGTGAAAGTTACAGCTGCACTTTCATTCTATGCATCTTGATTGTTGCAGGCCACAACTGGGGATGTTTGTGCTGTTTCTCAACATGCAACACATATCTGCATTCGGCAGGTGACTGCTCCACTATATGCCTGGAGGAATGACTACATAACGTTCCCCATGACTGTCCAGGCAATGCGTGAAAGGGCTGTGGACTTCTCCAGGATTGCTGGCTTCCCAAAGGTACAGGGCTGCATTGATTGTACCCACATCGCCTTGTGAGCACCTTTGGAGGATTCCGAGATGTGCTCGTGTGATAAAATGCATCACATCATATCAGTTGATGCAAGATACCCTGGGAGAACCCATGATGTGTTCATCCTATGCAAGAGCGCTATATCTGCCATGTTTCAGCAGCAACCAGAAGGACAGAGCTGGCTACTGGGAGACAAAGGGTACGGCCTCGCCACCTGGTTCATGACGCCCCTCCGCGGAAGCTGACTGGGAATACAACATGTCGCACATTGCGACGTGCAGCATAATGGAGAGGACCATTGGCATCTTGAAACAGCATTTTCGATGCCTGGACCATTCCGGAGGCTACTTGCAATACTCCCCTGAGATTGTTGGTCAGTTCACTGTTGTGTGCTGCATGCTGCATAACGTAGCCATCATGAGGCAACAACAGCTGATAGTTGAAGACCCACCTGAGGTGGTAATGGCTGATGATGAGGAGGAAGATACAGATGATGAGGAGGTACGACGAGGAAGCCATGCAACTACCTGAACCCGGAGCACGACGGGGGGCAGGCCATCGTGCCCGTTTAATGATTGCTCGAGCCTTCCACCAGCAGCTCATCCGTGAATGCTTTGCTGTCTGAAGGCTGAGCGGCAACTATTCTAAATGGACCATGTTTACTGTTTGGACCTGTTCTGTAATGTGTTGTGTTGTGTTAATGGAACAAATAATGGAAATGATTCTTCTTTACTTCAAAAAGTTGTGTTACTAATGGAGCAAATAACGTAAATGATTAAGTTATAATTTAAAATATATTTTATTCAAAAATGTAATCAACACTTGTTTGTATTTAACTTTAATAAAAATATTCTTGTCTCAAACTTTTAAGTTTTCAGTTAAGATCAATTACAAACTTTTAAACTTGTAAATTTATATAACTTGGAAACAACTTTTAATTTGAGAACAGTTACAACAGTCACAACAACAATAATAATAACAGCAAAGAAAGGCTGCACCCATCTCTCCTTGTTGCTCGAAAGGCAATTTCGCTAGTCGTACGATTAGAAGTTGCCTGCGACGGTTCTTGAGTTAAATACCAAATGACACACCAGACAATGGCGGTACTGTTAATGTTCGTTTAATACAGAAGTACAAGACTCACCACTTATACTTTATAGTTACCCAATAGGTCCCTGGATGATCAGTCCGTCCGAACACTGTTCCGTCAAGGGTCTCTTAAGAACATAAGAATTAGGAACAGGAGTAGGCCATCTAGCCCCTCGAGCCTGCTCCGCCATTCAATAGGATCATGGCTGATCTGGTCGTGGACTCGGCTCCACTTACCCGCCCTCTCCCCGTAACCCTTAATTCCCTTATTGCTTAAAAATCTATCTATCTTTGACTTGAAAACATTCAATGAGCCAGCCTCAACTGCTTCCTTGGGCAGAGAATTCCACAGATTCACAACCCTCTGGGAGAAGAAATTCTTTCTCAACTCGGTTTTAAATTGGCTCCTCCGTATTTTGAGGCTGTGCCCCCTAGTTCTAGTCTCCCCCACCAATGGAAACAACCTCTCTGCCTCTATCTTGTCTATCCCTTTCATGATTTTAAATGTTTCTATAAGATCACCCCTCATCCTTCTGAACTCCAAGGAGTAAAGACCCAGTCTACTCAATCTATCATCATAAGGTAACCTCCTCATCTCCGGAATCAGCCTCGTGAATCGTCTCTGTACCCCCTCCAAAGCTAGTATATCCTTCCTTAAGTAAGGTGACCAAAACTGTACGCAGTACTCCAGGTGCGGCCTTACCAATACCTTATACAGTTGCAGCAACACCTCCCTGCTTTTGTACTCCATCCCTTTCGCAATGAAGGCCAACATTCCATTTGCCTTCCTGATTACCTGCTGCACCTGCAAACTAACTTTTTTGGAATCATGCACAAGGACCCCCAGGTCCCTCTGCACCACAGCATGTTGTAATTTCTTCCCTTTCAAATAATATTCTCTTTTACTGTTTTTTTTTCCCAAGGTGGATGACCTCACACTTTCCGACATTGTATTCCATCTGCCAAACCTTAGCCCATTCGCTTAACCTATCCTCTTCCCTGATGCCTACTTCTGCCGAGTGTTACTCCTAAGTCCTCGCTATAGACTGTCTGAACCTGTCTATCTTTATACCCTCCTTTTCATGCCTAACTAGTCGAGTTGGTGCCAGTAAGTCTGAGGTGATCAGGGTCTTTCCTGATGTCGAGTTGGTTCCAGTAAGTCTGAGGTGATTAGGTCAGTAAGTCTAAGGTAATTAGCTTCTTTCCTGCTGAAATTGATAGTGCATACTCTGTCTTTGTGTTGGGGGAAATTGACTCCGCTTTGTCTGCCCAGACCAGTGACCTTATGGTCTGTACTTCCACATTCCTCCACGTTATTCTAAGACCGTTGTGCTTGATCTTGTTCACCCCTGCCTGCAGGTGGTGGCGCAGCGTTTCTCGGTTTGGTACCAAGCTTATTCTTTCGAACATCTCGGGTAGTGCGCACTTCATGATGGGAGGGGGGTGGGGGGCAGGCAGTAATATGGAAGTCCCGGCTTGGGCCTCTTCAGAGGCTGGTCTGAGGATTGGAGTGGGAGTGGCAGTTGATTCCGTCAATGGCCGCGGGGTCTGAGCGTGTTCCCTTATTGTGGCAGCTAACTCCAACATTACCTCCCTCATGTGCCCTGACAGTGTCTTAATGACCTGTGACATTCCCTCCCTCATGTTAACCAACAGTGTCTCAGCTACCTGTAACATTCCCTCCTTCATGTGCACCGACATTGTATTAGTTGCCTGAGACATTCCCTCCCTCATGTTTCCAGACCGTGTTCCCATTTCTTGTTAGAATGTTGTTACTTCTCCCGACAGTTCTGCTACCTCATCACCCACCCCACTGAGGGTGTCCAGGAGTGATCTTGTAAGGTCAATGCTCTCCGCACTCATTGTCAACATCTGAACCACATCTGTTAGATCCTGCACCTCAGGTGAGTGCTGTTGAGCTCTCCTTCCCATCCTCACTCTGGGTGTAGCTCGCTGCATCCCACTGGGACCTGTAGCCTTGGACGGTGGGGCCCTTGGTGTGTCTTGCTGAACCCTACTGACATCTCCAGCCTTGGACTGTGGGGAAACCATGGAATGTCCCACCAGCACTCGTACCACTCAGGAAAGGGGCTGGCACCTCAATGGGTGGCACCTGCACCTCCAAAGTGAGTACAACAGTGGGGGCTTCATCCATCACCTCCCCCTCCCCCTCACCTTCGCCCCCACCCCCATGCTCCTGGTCTGGAAGGTGGGATTGGAAGATGGTCTCTTCTTCAGGCTCATCTGCATCTGAATCTTCTGCATCGTCAGGGTTGGCCTCAAGTTCTGCAAAATATAAAAGAACAGACAAATGGTTAGCAGCAGAGGAGGAGGCAGGGTGACTGGCATGAGTAGGCTCACACAGTGCAGGCAGCAGGCTGATTTGAAGGACCACGATGAATTACAACATATTTTATCAACCGAAGTGTAGCTGACGGAGACATCCCCATGAACCGAAGCATGGCTAGCCCGTGCAGGACTTAACATTTAGCAAAGCCAGACTATGGAATTTGCAGGACTTGCCCTCTCCCTCGAGTATGGGCCCAGCTTGTACAATGGTGGTTGCTTTTCTCCAGGTAGGACCCATCAAAGCAGCGACTCTCTTCCAAGGGTGTCAGTGGGTGCAGATTTGCTGGGCCTCCTCCTGTTCGAGTTCTTTTCCTTTTGTTGTGTGCCACCTTCCTCTGCAAAGATGAAAATATAACTTTTTTTTAAAAAAAGAGGGTGTCTTTTTTTCTGGGTGGGACATATACAGATGATCACATTTACAATTACAATTCCATTGAATAAATGAAAATCTTACTTGCACTAACTACTTGACCAAGGTCCTACCACTTCTATTTGCACTGGCTTACGGACCTTGGGGTGCTCATCATTGCACAGTTGGTTCCAGCATTTCTTCATTTCTTTTGGTGATACTTTTATGTGACCTTTTATGATGTCCCGCTCGTGCCATCTGGCCTCAATTATAGTAACTAGTGTTTCCATTTCACCCTATAAGAAATTCTTGGTCCTTGAGCCGCGTTGCATATTGTACTGCAGCTCCGATTTTTCCAATGAGAATTAAAGTTCTCGCACACAGCTGGCTCTCTAAAAATGGCCAAATGCAGACTTGGACCTGTACTGGGTATGCGCGCCCATAGCAATCATGTCAAAAATGTCCTTTTTTCTTCCACACATGCGCAGAAGGGGGGCGGGGGGGAGAGAGAGAGGGCATCGTTTTTTCGGCACAGACATTAGGCTCCACCTCCCCCCCCCCCCCGAATCTGAAGGATGGGCTTTGCGGCGCCAATTTCAAAAAATAGAATAGGGAAACTTGCTAGTTGTTTTTTTGGAGTAGTTGGGGCCAAAAAAAGGGCGTAACTCTGGAAATACGCCAAAAAACAGCATTGGGGAAAATTGAGCCCCAAGAATGTGTACTTTTGCGTGGTTATTCATCCACAGCACAAAACACCTTGTGATTCCATATCAAAGAAAAAAAGATGTCATCTTACTATGGCTGCAAGGTACTTCAGGTTTCAATGCCTTTCCATTTATCTGCACTGAGATGATTGGTTCTTTGAGGTGTTGTAAATCTACAAAATGTTTTATGTTGAGAGTTCCTTTATTGATATTATTGCTCGTAGAGATATATGACGAGGAGCTTCAATTTTCCTTCTTTAACCTAAAAGCATTAACTCCTTGCTGGGGTTTATTCCGGTCACCTGGTACCATGCCTAAGTAACAATTATTAATGTGAGAATCTTAGCTGTTGGCAGGCTACTTAAGTTCCAGGTGGGAAGGACTTCTAATGGATATGGGTTTGTTGGGTAGAGATCAGCTGTGGGAATGCTGGCCATTACTTTTCCCAGAGGAGCTGTAATTGAAGTCAGCTAACTGGAAATTGAACCTAATTACAGCCTGTTGCTTCTCACTTACCATACAAACTTGCATGAGGGGAGTGCTCTTCAAATTTAAATGATTTACTTTGAATTTGTGTTCAATTAACTATTGAAATAAACCATATTTAATTATTTCTATTGTAGACATGGATCCAGCATTGTTGAAAGAAAGGGAACTGTTTAAGAAGCGTGCCCTTTCCACTCCTGCTGTAGAGAAACGAAAAGTGCCTACCTCTTCAGGTTCCTCTAGTTCCAAAAAGAAGAAACCAAGGCCAGATCAGGGAGGTTCTTCAAAGCAAAATTCAGGTAAATTGGGTGGTGTGTCTGTTAAATGCTTCATTTAAGTTTACTGAGTAGAACTGGCAGTCAGACCATATAAAATGCTGAATTGCAATGCCAGAAAATGAAGTTCACATATTTCAACAATTGTTTTTGAAAATGTTTAGTTAATATGCACTGCTGAAATTGGATATCGTGAGAAATATAATTTAAAGCAATCTCATTGGTGACCTCAGACTAAAATAAATATCTGTGATACATAACCGGTTTTATTGTTCGGCTGGTACTTCTATACTTTCTTCTTTTAGTTGGAAGGGGGGTGGTGGGTGGATGGGAGGGAGTATGTAGGAAGTGTTTATTTCCAGGGAGAATGTGCTACACGAAGATAGATATGCACATCGAGGCTTTTTGTTGAAGTTGGTCATGCTGTAACCTTTTGGAACCTTTAAAGAATACAAAATGAAGGGAACTAAACCAAAGACAAACTCCTAGTCTTCTTAGTCGATCCCTTGTATTGAGGATGACCTGCTTCCACACCAAAAAGGGATGAGTTCACAGGTGTTTCAATGAAGGATCTGATACTCCAGGTTGTGAACTACACATTGAAGAGTGGAAGATGCCTGTGCGTGGATTTTTTTTAACGTGTGGTGGCCGTTGTACACGGGCTTGACCGAGCTAGGTCTTGCCCAACAACACATTCAGAAAGGAGCAGCGTGGCGGCATACCACTGCAAGATACAGCGCGAGCCAGTTCAGGAGGGCGACGACTTGGAGGAGGACGATTGGATTGGACGTTACCAAAGACTCCTAGTAGATGAACTGGAACTCTCAGTTTCCCTGAATGTGCACTGTTGACTTTTGTTTGGCTCTCATTTGCACAAAAACCTCTGTCACCCTTGAGTGACCAGCATAGGAACATAGGAACAGGAGTAGGGCATTCCGCCCCTTGAGCCTGCTCCGCTATTCAGTTAGATCAAGGCTGATCTGTACCTCAGCACCATTTACCTGCATTAGTTCCATATCCCTTGAATCCAGTTTTGCGAGCATCCTGTTTTTTTTCGGGGGGGGTGGGGGGTGTATACAATATTTCTTCTAGTCTTTGTGAAAAAGTGCTGCTTTATTTCCCTTCTAAATGATATAACTAATAAGATTGTGTCCCCATGGAGTGTTCACCTTTATCTCAAGTGGGCCCCACCAGAGGAAATAATTTCTCTATCGACCCTATCTAATTCTTTTAACATTTTAAATGCCTCAATTAGCTCACCCCTCAACCTTCTAAACTTAAGGGAATCTGTTCTCCTAATGTAACCTGAGGGACAGAATAAATCTTAATTTGGAAAGACATGGATTAATCAAGGACAGTCAGCATGGATTTGTTAAGGGTAGGTCATGTCTGACTAACATTGAATTTTTTGAGGCGGTAACCAGGAGGGTCGATGAGGGCAATGTGTATGATGTAGTGCATATGGATTTTAGCTAAGTTTTTAATAAGGTCCTATATGGCAGATTGATAACAAAAGTGGCAAGTTGGATCCAAAATTGGCTTAGAGGCAGGAAGCAAAGGATAATGGTTGATGGGTGTTTTTGTGACTGGAAGGCTGTATCCAGTGGGGTTCCACAGGGCTCAGTGCTGGGTTCTTTGATTTTTGTGGTATAGAATGTTGGCGGTATGATTTAAGAAGTTTGCAGATGACACTAAAATAGGCTGTGTGGTTGATGGTGAAGAAGAAAGCTGTGGACTGCAAGAAGATATAAATGTACTGGTCAGGTGGGCAGAACAGTAGCAAATGGAATTCAATCCGGATAAATGTGAGGTAATGAATTTGGGGAGGTCTAACAAGGCAAGAGAATACCCATTAAATGGTACAACACTGAAATGTGTAGAGGAACAAAGGGACCTTTGGAGTGCAAGTCCACAGATTCCTAAAGGTATCATCATAGGCAGTCCCTCAGAATCGAGGCAGACTTGCTTCACTCCTGAAGTGAGATCTTTGGTGGCTGAACAGTCCAATACGAGACCCACAGACTCTGTCACAAGTGGGACAGATAGTTGTTGAGGGAAGGGGTGGATGGGACTGGTTTGTCACACGCTCTTTCCGCTGCCTGTGCCTGATTTCTGCATGCTCTTGGCGTTGAGACTCAAGCTGCTCAGCACCCATTCGGATGCACTTTCTCCACTTAGGGCGGTCTTGGGCTAGGGACTCCCAGGTGCCAGTGGGGATGTCGTACTTTATCAGGGAGGCGTTGAGGGTGTCCTTGTAGCGTTTCTGCTGCCCACCTTTGGCTCGTTTGCCATGAAGGAGCTCCGAGTAGATCACTTGCTTTGGGAGTCCCGTGTCTGGCATGCGAACTATGTGGCCTGCCCAGCGGAGCTGATCAAGTGTGGTCAGTGCTTCAATACTGGGGATGTTCGTCTGGATGTGGACGCTGATGGTGGTGCGCCTGTCCTCCCAGGGGATTTGTAGAATCTTGCGGAGACATCGTTGGTGGTATTTCTCCAGCAACTTGAGGCGTCTGCTGTACATGATCCATGTCTCTGAGCCGCACAGGAGGGCCGGTATTTCAGAAGAATGAGAGGGGATCTCATAGAAACGTTCAAAATTCTGACGGGTTTAGACAGGTTAGATGCAAGAAGAATGTTTCCAATGTTGGGGAAGTCCAGAACCAGGGGTCACAGTCTAAGGATAAGGGGTAAGCCATTTAGGACCGAGATGAGAAACTTCTTCACCCAGAGAGTGGTGAACTTGTGGAATTCTCTACCACAGAAAGTTGTTGAGGCCAATTCACTAAATATATTGAAAAAGGAGTTAGATGTCGTCCTTACTACTAGGGGATCAAGGGGTATGGCGAGAAAGCAGGAATGGGGTACTGAAGTTGCATGTTCAACTCATTGAATGGCGGTGCAGGCTCGAAGGGCCGAATGGCCTAATCCTGCACCTATTTTCTATATTTCTATGTCAATGTTTCTATGTTACTACAGCCCTGTAGACCATGAGCTTGATGGCAGTTTTGGGGGCCTGGCCTTCAAACACTCTTTTACTCAAGCGGCCGAAGGCTGCACTAGTGCACTGGAGGCGGTGTTGGATCTTGTCGTCGATGCCTGATCTTGTTGATAGGAGGCTCCCGAGATATGGGAAGTGGTTCATGGTGTCCAGGGCTGCTCCGTGGATCTTGATGACTGGAGGGCAGTGCTGTGTGGTGAGGACAGACTGGTGGAGGACCTTTATCTTGTGGATGTTTAGCGTACGGCCCATGCTTTCGTACGCCTCAGTAAATACGTCGACTATGTCCTGGAATTCAGCCTCTGTATGTGCGCAGATGCAGGCGTCGTCCGCGTACTGTAGCTCGACGATAGAAGTTGGGGTGGTCTTGGACCTGGCCTGGAAGTAGCAGGCCAGGTGGATAAAGTGATTAAGAAGGCATATGGAATATTTGCCTTTATTAGTCGAGGCATGGAATACAAGAGCAAGGAGGTTATGTGTGAACTGGTTAGGCCGCAGCTGGAGAACGGTGCAGTTCTGGTCACCACATTACAGGAAAGATGTGATTGCATTGGAAAGGGCGCAGAGGAGATTTACAAGAATGTTGCCTTGACTGGAGAATTTTGGCTATCAGGAATGATTGGAGATGCTGGGTCTGTTTTTTTGGAACAGGAGGCTAAGGGGGAGACCTGATTGAGGTGTATAAAATTATGAGGGACCTGGATAGAGTGGATAGGAAGGACCTGTTTCCCTTGGCAGAAGAGTCAACAACCAGGGGACATAGATTTAAAGTAATTGGGAGGAGGTTTAGAGGAGATATAAGGTGAAATGTCTTCACCCAGAGGGTAGTGGGGGTCTGGAGCTTACTGCCTGAAAGAGTAGTAGAGGCAGAAAATCTCACCACATTCAAAAAAAATACTTGGATATGCCCTTAGAAACATAGAAAATAGGTGCAGGAGTAAGCCATCCGGCCCTTCGAGCCAGCACCACCATTCAATAAGATCATGGCTGATCATTCCTTCAGAAGCCATTTCCTGCTTTCTCTCCATACCCCTAGATCCCTTTAGCTGCAAGGGCCATATCTAACTCCCTCTTGAATATATCCAATGAACTGGCATCAACAACTCTCTGCGGCAGGGAATTCCATAGGTTAACCATTCGCTGAGTGAAGAAGTTTCTCCTCATCTCAGTCCTAAACGGCCTGCCCCTTATCCGAAGGCTGTGTCCCCTGGTTCTGGACTTCCCCAACATCGGAAATATTCTTTCCGCATCTAACCTGTCCAGTCCAGTCAGGATCTTATATGTTTCTATGAGATCCCCTCTCATTCCTCTAAACTCCAGTGTATAAAGGCCCAGTTGATCCAGTCTCTCCTCATATGTCAGTCCAGCCATCCCTGGAATCAGTCTGGTGAACCTTCGCTGCACTCCCTCAATAGCAAGAACGTCCTTCCTCTGATTAGGAGACCAAAACTGAACACAATATTCCAGACCAACTGCAGTAAGACTTCCCTGCTCCTATACTCAAATCCCGTAGTTATGAAGGCCAACATACCATTTGCCTTCTTCACCGCCTGCTGTACCTGCATGCCAACCTTCAATGACTGATGAACAATGACACACAGGTCTCGCTGCACCTCCCCTTTTCCTAATCTGCCGCCATTCAGATAATATTATGCCTTCGTGTTTTTGCTCCCAAAGTGGATAACCTCACATTTATCCACATTATACTGCATCTGCCATGTATTTGCCCACTCGCCTAACCTGTCCAAATCACCCTGCAGCCTCTTGGCGTCCTCCTCACAGCTCACACTGCCACCCAGTTTAGTGTCATCTGCAAACTTGGAGATATTACACTCAATTCAATCATCTAAATCATTAAGGTATATTGTAAAGAGCTGGGGTCCCAGCACTGAGCCCTGCGGCACTCCACTAGTCACTGCCTGCCATTCTGAAAAGGACCCGTTTATCCCGACTCTCTGCTTCCTGTCTGCCAACCAGTTCTCTATCCATGTCAGTACATTACCCCCAATACCATGTGCTTTGATTTTGCACACCAATCTCTTGTGTGGGACCTTGTCAAAAGCCTTTTGAAAGTCCAAATACACCACATCCACTGGTTCTCCCCTGTTCACTCTACTAGTTACATCCTCAAAAAATTCCTGAAGATTTGACAAGCATGATTTCCCTTTCATAAATCCATGCTGACTTGGTCCGATCCTGTCACTGCTTTCCAAATGCGCTGCTGTTTCATCCTTAATGATTGATTCCAACATTTTCCCCACCACTGATGTCAGGCTAACCGGTCTATAATTACCCGTTTTCTCCCTCCCACCTTTTTTAAAAAGTGGTGTTACATTAGCTACCCTCCAGTCCATAGGAACTGATCCAGAGTTGATAGACTGTTGGAAAATGATGACCAATGCATCCACTATTTCTAGGGCCACTTCCTTAAGTACTCTGGGATGCAGACTAACAGGCCCTGGGGATTTATTGACCTTCAATCCCGTCAATTTCCCTAACACAATTTCCCTAATAAGGATAGCCTTCAGTTCCTCCTTCTCACTAGACCTTTGGACCCCTAATACATCAGGAAGGTTATTTGTGTCTTCCTTTATGAAGACAGAACCAAAGTACTTGTTCAATTGGTCTGTCATTTCTTTGTTCTCCATTATAAGTTCACCCGAATCCAACTGCAAGGGACCAGCGTTTGTCTTCACTAATCTTTTTCTCTTCACATATCTATAGAAGCTTTTGCAGTCATTTTTTATGTTGCCGGCAAGCTTCCTCTCGTACTCTATTTTCCCCCTCTTAATTAAACCCTTTGTCCTCCTCTGCTGTATTCTAAATTTCTCCCAGTCCTCCGGCTTGCTGCTTTTTCTGGCTAATTTGTATGCCTCTTCCTTGGATTTAACACTCCTTAATTTCCCTTGTTAGCCACTGCTATCTGCGCAGTTAATTCATCCACCTTATTCTGAATACTCCTTGCATTGAGGCACAGAGCCTTCAGGCTTGTCTTTTTAACACACTTGGACCCTTTAGAATTCTGCTGTAAATTGGCCCTTTTTGTTTATTGCCTTCGGTTTCTCTGCCCTCCACTTTTACTATTCTCCTTTTTATCTTTTGCTTCTGTCTCCATTTTATTCCCCTTTGTCTACCTGCATAGGTTCCTATCCCCCTGCCATATTAGTTTAACTCTTCCCAAAGAGCACTAGCAAACACTCCCCCTGGGACATTGGTTCCGGTCCTGCCCAGGTGCAGACCGTCCAGTTTGTACTGGTCCCACCTCCCCCAGAACCGGTTCCAATGTCCCAGGAATTTGAATCCCTCCCTTCTGCACGACTGCTGAAGCCACGTATTCATCTGGGCTATCCTGCGATTCCTACTCTGACTAGCATGTGGCACTGGTAGCAATCCTGAGATTACTACTTTTGAGGTCCTACTTTTTAATTTAACTCCGAGCTCCCTTAATTCGTCTCGTAGGACCTCATCTCATTTTTTACAATATCGTTGGTACCTATATGTACCACGACAACTGGCTGTTCACCCTTCCTTTTCAGAATGTCCTGCACCCGCTCCGAGACATCCTTGACCCTTGCACCAGGGAGGCAACATACCATCCTGGAGTCTCGGTTGTGGCCGCAGAAACGTCTATCTATTTCCCTTACAATTGAATCTCCTATCACTGTAGCTCTCCCCCTCTTTTTCCTGCCTCCTGTGCAGCAGAGCCACCCACGGTGCCATGAACTTGGCTGCTGCTGCTCTCCCCTGATGAGTCATCCCCCTCAACAGTACCCAAAGCGGTGTATCTGTTTTGCAGGGGGCTGACCGCAGGGGCCCCCTGCTCTACCTTCCTTACACTGCTCTTCCTGTTGCTCTTCCATTTCATATTTGGCTGTGTACCCTTTACCTACGGTGAGACCAACTCGCTAAACGTGCTATTCACGTGATTCTCAGCTCCAGAGTTCATCCACCCGCAGTTCTAGTGCCGCAATGCTGTCCGAAAGGAGCTGGAGGCAGATATACTTCCCGCACATGTAGTCGTCAGTATTATGGGCAAAGAACTGGAAAGTGGGATTAGGCTGGGTAGCTCTGCGGATACGATGGGCCGAAATGGCCTCCTGCCGTGCTGTAAATTTTTATGATTCTAAGTTACAGTATAATTCTGTTGAATCTGCGATGCACCATCTCGAAGGCCAATATATCCTTTCTGAAATCCGGTGCTCAAAACTAAACACAGTACTCCGCATGGGGTTGGACCAAGGCTTTGTACAACTGAAGCATAACTTTTACCTCTTTTTATTCTATCCCACTTGAGATAAAGGCTGCCAGCTGGAGGAGCTCGAGCTCTGGGTTTCATAGAAACATAGAAAATAGGTGCAGGAGTAAGCCATTTGGCCCTTCGAGCCTACATCACCATTCAATACGATCATGGCTGATCATTCACCTCAGTACCCCTTTCCTGCTTTCTCTCCATACCCCTTGATCCCTTTAGCCGTAAGGCCCAAATCTAACTCCCTCTTGAATATATCTAATGAACTGGCATCAACAACTCTCTGCGGGAGAGAATTCCACAGGTTAACAACTCTGAGTGAAGAAGTTTCTCCTCATCTCGGTCCTAAATAGCTTACCCCTTATCCTTAAATTGTGACCCCTGGATCTGGACTTCCCCAACATCGGGAACATTCTTCCTCCATCGAACCTGTCCAGTCCCATCAGAATTTTATATGTTTCTATGAGATCACCTCTCATCCTTCTAAACTCCAGTGAATACAAGCCCAGTCGATCCAGTCTCTCCTCATGTGTCTGTCCTGCCATCCTGGCAATCAGTCTGGTGAACCTTCGCTGCACTCCCCCAATAGCAAGAAGGTCCTTCCTCAGATTAGGAGACCAAAACTGAACACACTATTCCAGGTGAGGCCTCACCAAGGCCCTGTACAACTGCAGTCAGACCTCCCTGCTCCGATACTCTCATCCCCTAGCTATGAATGCCAACATTTGCCGCCTTCACCGCCTGCTGTACCTGCATGCCAACTTTCAATGACTGATGTACCATGACACCCAGGTCTCGTTGCGCTTCCTTTTCCTTATCTGTAACCATTCAGATAATATTCTGCCTTTGTGTTTTTGCCCCCAAAGTGGATAACCTCACATTTATCCACATTATACTGCATCTGCCATGCATTTGCCCACTCACCTGACCAGTCCAAGTCACCCTGCGGCCTCTTAGCATCCTCCTCACCGCTCACACCTCCACCCAGCTGAGTGTCATCCGCAAATAGGAGATATTACACTCAATACCTTCATCTAAATCATTGATGTATATTGTAAATAGCTGGGGTCCCAGCACTGAGCCCTGCGGCACCCCACTAGTCCCTGCCTGCCATTCTGAAAAGAACCCGTTAATCCCGACTCTCTGCTTCCTGTCTGCCAACCAGTTTTTTATCCATGTCAATACATTACCCCCAATACCATGTGCTTTAATTTTGCACACCGATTTCTTGTCTGGGACCTTGTCAAAAGCCTTTTGAAAGTCCAAATACACCACATCCGCTGGTTCTCCCTTGTCTCTCTACTCGTTACATCCTCAAAAAAATTCCTGAAGATTTGTCAAGCAGGATTTCCCTTTCATAAATCCATGCTGACTTGGACCGATCCTGTCACTGCTTTCCAAAGGCGCTGCTATTTCATCTTTGATAATTGATTCCAACATTTTCCCCACTACTAATGTGAAGCTAACTGGTCCGTAATTACCTGTCTTCTCTCCCTCCTTTTTCAAAAAGTGGTGTTACATTAGCTACAATCCAATCTATAGGTCGATAGACTGTTGGAAAATGATCACCAATGCATCCACTATTTCTAGCGCCACTTCCTTAAGTACTCTGGGATGCAGACAATCAGGCCCCGTGGATTTATCGGCCTTCAATCCCATCAATTTTCCTAACACAATTTCCCGCCTAATAAGGATTTCCTTCAGTTCCTCCTTCTCACTAGACCCTTGGTCACCGAGTATTTCCGGAAGGTTATTTGTGTCTTCCTTCGTGAAGACAGAACCAAAGTATTTGTTCAACTGGTCTGCCATTTCTTTGTTCCCCATTATAAATTCACCTGAATCTGACTGCAAGGGACCTACGTTTGTCTTCATTAATCTTTTTCTCTTCACATATCTATAGAAGCTTTTGCAGTCAGTTTTTATGTTCCCAGCAAGCTTACTCTCATACTCTATTTTCCCCCTCTTACTTAAGCACTTTGTCTGGATTCTAAATTTCTCCCAGTCCTCAGGTTTGCTGCTTTTTCTAGCCAATTTATAAGACTCTTCCTTGGATTTAACACTATCCTTAATTTCCGTTGTTAGCCACAGTTGAGCCACCTTCCCCATTTTATTTTTACTGCAGACAGGGATGTACAATTGTTGAAGTTCATCCATGTGATCTTTAAATGTTTGTCATTGCCTATCCACCGTCAACCCTTTAAGTATCACTCGCCAGTCTATTCTAGCCAATTCACGTCTCATACCATCGAAGTTACCTTTCCTTAAGTTCAGGACCCTAGTCTCTGAATTAACTGTGTCACTCTCCATCTTAATAAGGAATTCTACCATATTATGGTCACTCTTCCCCAAGGGGCCTTGCACAACGAGATTGCTAATTAGTCCTTTTTCATTACACATCACCCAGTCTAGGATGGCCAGCCCTCTAGTTGGTTTCTCGACATATTGGTCGAGAAAACCATCCCTAATACATTCCAGAAAATCCTCCTCCACCGTATTGCTACCAGTTTGGTTAGTCCAATCTATATGTAGATTAAAGTCGCCCATGATAACTGCTGTACCTCTATTGCACGCATCCCTTATTTCTTGTTTGATGCTGTCCCCAATCTCTCTACTACTGTTTGGTGATCTGTACACAACTCTCACTAGTGTTTTCTGCCCTTTGGTATTCCACAGCTCCACCCATACAGATTCCACATCATCCAAGCTAATGTCCTTCCTTACTATTGCTTTAATTTCCTCTTTAACCAGCAATGCTACACCACATTCTTTTCCTTTCTGTCTATCCTTCCTGAATGTTGAATATCCCTGGATGTTGAGTTCCCAGCCTTGGTCACCTGGAGCCATGTCTCCGTGATGCCAATTATATCGTATTCGTTAATTGCTGCCTGTGCAGTTAATTCGTCCACCTTATTACCAATACTCCTCGCATTGAGGCACATAATCTTCAGGCTTGTCTTTTTAACACACTTTGCCCCTTTAGAATTTTGCTGTAATGTGGCCCTTTCTAATTTTTGCCTTGGATTTCTCTGCCCTCCAGTTTTACTTTTCTTCTTTCTATCTTTTGCTTCTGTTCCCATTCTACTTCGGAGTTTGAGCAGCTGCTGACATCACTGCAGTGGATCCGCGAGGCTGAGAGCCATGTGGATAGAATGTTTCAGGAGGCGGTCACCCCACAGCGTAGGAGTTTGTAAGTAGAGGTAATTGGTGACTGCCAGACGAACATAAGAAATAGGAGCAGGAGTATGCCATAAGGCCCCTCGAGCCTGCTCCGCCATTCAATAAGATCATGGACTCGGCTCCACTTCCCTGACTGCTCCCCAAAACCCCTTATCCCCTTATCATTTAAGAAACTGTCTATTTCTGTCTTAAATTTATTTACTGTCCCACAGCTCTCTGAGGCAGCAAATTCCACAGATTCACAACCCTCTGAGAAAAGAAATTTCTCCTCATCTCCGTTCTAAATGGGCAGCCCCTTATTCTAAGATCATGCCCTCTAGTTCTAGTCTCCCCCACCAGTGGAAACATCCTCTCTGCATCCACCTTGGCAAGCCCGCTCATAATCTTTATATGTTTCTATAAGATCACCTCTCATTCTTCTGAATTCCAATGAGTAGAGGCCCAACCTATTGAACCTTTCCACATAAGTCAACACACTCATCCCCGGGATCAACGTAGTGAACCTTCTCTGAACTGCCTCCACAGCAAGTATATCCTTTCGTAAATATGGAAACCAAAACTGCACGCAGTATTCCAGGTGTGGCCTCACCAATACCCTGTACAGCTGTAACAAGACTTCCCTTTTATAATCCATCCCCTTTGCAATAAAGGCTGAGATTCCATTGGCCTTGCTGTACCTGCATACTATCCTTTTGTGTTTCATGCACAAGTATCTCCAGGTCCTGCTGTACTGCAGCACTTTGCAATCTTTCTCTATTTAAATAATAACTTGCTCTTTGATTTTTTTTCTCCCAAAGTTCATGACCTCACACTTTCCAACATTATGCTCCCACCTGCCAAATTATTGCCCACTGACTTAGCCTGTCTATGTTCTCCTGCAACCTCTATGTCCTCCTCACACATTACACTTCCTCCCATCTTTGTATCATCAGCAAACTTGGTCCTCTTCCAAGTCATTAATATAGATTGTAAATAGTTGGAGATCCCAGCACTGGTCTTGCGGCACCCCACTAGTTACTGATTGTCAACCAGAGAATGAACCATTTTTCCCAACTCTCTGTTTTCTGTTTGTCAGCCAATCTTCTGTCCATGCTAATATATTACCCCCAACCCCGTGAACTTTTATCTTGTGCAGTAACCTTTTGTATGGCAGCTTGTCAAATGCCTTCTGGAAGTCCAAATACACCACATCCACTGGTTCCCCTTTATCCACCCTGTTTGTTACATCCTCAAAGAATTCCTGCAAATTTGTCAAACATGAGTTCCCTTTCATAAGTCCATGCTGACTTTGCCTGACCAAATTTTGCTTTTCCAAATGTCCTGCTACTGCTTCATTAATAATGGACTCCAGCATTTTCCCAACCACAGATGTTAAGCTAACTGGATTAAAATCAAAAAGGTCCAAATTACAGCAAAATTCCAAAGGGACAAAGAGTGCTAAAAAGATAAGCCTGAAGGTTCTGTGTCTCAATGCGGAGGAGTATTCATAATAAGTGGATGAATTAACTGCGCAGGCAGCTATTAACGATTATGATATAATTGGGATTACGGAGACATGGCTCCAGGGTAACCAAGGCTGGGAACTCAACATCCAGGGGTATTCAACATTCAGGAAGGATAGACAGAAAGGAAAAGGAGGTGGGGTAGTGTTACTGGTTAAAGAGGAAATTAACACAATAGTAAGGAAGGACATTAGCTTGGATGATGTGGAATCTGTATGGGTAGAGCTGTGGAATACCAAAGGGCAAAAAATACTAGTGGGAGTTGTGTACAGACCACCAAACAGTAGTAGTGAGGTTGACGATGGCATCAAACAGGAAATTAGGGATGCGTGCAATAAAGGTACAGCAGTTATCATGGGAGACTTTAATCTACATATAGATTGTGCTAACAAAGCTGGTAGTAATGTGGTGGAGGAGGATATCTTGGAGTGTATTCGGGATGGCTTTCTAGAACAATATGTCGAGGAACTAACTAGAGAGCTGGCCATCCTAGACTGGGTGATGTGTAATGAGAGAACTAATTCGCAATCTTGTTGTGCGAGGCCCCTTGGGGAAGAGTGACCATAATATGGTGGAATTCGTTATTAAGATGGAGAGTGACAGTGTTAATTCAGAGACTAGGGTCCTGAACTTAAGGAAAGGTAACTTCGATGGTATGAGACGTGAATTGGCTAAGATAGACTGGAAAATGATACTTAAAGGGTTGACAGTGGATAGCCAATGGCAGACATTTATAGATTACATGGATGAACTTCAACACTTGTACATCCCTGTCTGGAGTAAAAATAAAACGGGGAAGGTGGCTCAACCGTGGCTAACAAGGGAAATTAGGGATCGTGTTAAATCCAAGGAAGAGGCATATAAATTGGCCAGAAAAAGCAGCAAACCTGAGGACTGGGAGAAATTTAGAATTCAGCAGAGGAGGACAAAATATTTACTTAGGAGGGGGAAAATAGAGTATGAGAGGAAGCTTGCAGGGAATATAAAAACTGTCTGCAAAAGCTTCTATAGATATGTGAAGAGAAAAAGATTAGTGAAGACCAACGTAGGTCCTTTGCAGTCAGAATCAGGTGAATTTATAATGGGGAACAAAGAAATGGCAGACCAATTGAGCAAATACTTTGGGGTCTCTCTTCACTAAGGAAGACACACATAACATTCCGGAAATGCTAGGGGTTCGAGGGTCTAGCGAAAAGGAGGAACTGAAGGAAATTCTTCTTCTTCAGGAAATTGTGTTAGGGAAATTGATGGGTTTGAAGGCCGATAAATCCCCAGGGCCTGATGGTCTGCATCCCAGAGTACTTAAGGAAGTTGCCCTCGAAATAGTGGATGCATTGGTGATCATTTTCCAACATTCTATTGATTTTGGATCAGTTCCTATGGACTGGAGGATATCTAATGTAACCCCACTTTTTTAAAAAAGGAGGGAGAGAGAAAACAGGGAATTATAGACCGATTAGCCTGACATTGGTGGTGGGGAAAATGTTGGAATCAATTATTCAAGATGAAATAGCAGCGCATCTGGAAAGCAGTGACAGGATGGATCTATGAAAGGGAAATCATGCTTGACAAATCTAGAATTTTTTGAGGATGTAACTACTAGAGTGGACAAGGGGAGAACTTGTATTTGGACTTTCAAAAGGCTTTTGACAAAGTCCCACACAAAATTAAAGCACATGGTATTGGGGGTAATGTACTGACATGATTGGCAGACATTAAGCAGAGCGTCGGAATAAACGGGTCCTTTTCAGAATGGCAGGCAGTGACTAGTGGGGTGCCACAGGGTTCAGTGGTGGGACCCCAGCTATTTACAATATACATCAATGATTTAGATGAAGGAATTGAATGTAATATCTCCAAGTTTGCAGATGACACTAAGCTGGGTGGCGGTGTGAGCTGTGAGGATGATGCTAAGAGGCTGCAGGGTGATTTGGACATGTTAGGTGAGTGGGCAAATGCATGGCAGATGCAGTATAATGTGGATAAATGTGAGGTTATCCACTTTATGGGCAAAAACAGGAAGACAGAATATTATCTGAATGGTGACCGATTAGGAAAAGGGGAGGTGCAATGAGACCTGGGTGTCATGGTACATCAGTCATTGAAGTTTGGCATGCAGGTACAGCAGGCGGTGAAGAAGGCAAATGGCATGTTGGCCTTCATAGCTAGAGGATTTGAGTATAGGAGCAGGGAGGTCTTACTGCAGTTGTACAGAGCCTTGGTGAGGCCACATCTGGAATATTGTGTTCAGTTTTGGTCTCCTAATCTGAGGAAGGACATTCTTGCTATTGAGGTAGTACAGCGAAGGTTCACCAGATTGATTCCTGGGATGGTAGGAATGACACATGAGGAAAGACTGGATCAACTGGGCTTGTATCCACTGGAGTTTAGAAGAATGGGAGGGGATCCCATAAAAACATATATAAAATTCTGACGGGATTGGACAGGTTAGAGGCAGGAAGAATGTTCCCGTTGCTGTGGAGTTCCAGAACCAGGGGTCACAGTCAAAGAATAAGGGGTAAGCCATTTAGGACTGAGATGAGGAGAAACTCTTCACTCAGAGTGGTTAACCTGTGGAATTCTCTACCGCAGAAAGTTGTTGAGGCCAGTTCGTTAGATGTATTCAAAAGGGAGTTAAATATGGCCCTTACTCCAAAGGGATCAAGGGGTATGGAGAGAAAGCAGGAAAGGGGTGCTGAGGTTGAATGATCAGCCATGATCTTATTGAATGGTGGTGCAGGCTTGAAGGACACCTAATTTCTATGTTTCTATGTCTATAGTTTCCTGCTTTTTGTCTGCCTCCTTTTTTGAGTAGGGGTGTTACATTTGCAGTTTTCCAATCTGCTGAGACCTCCCCAGAATCCAGGGAAGTTTGGTAAATTACAACCAATGCATCCACAATCCCTGCTGCTACTTCTAAAGACCCTAGGATACAAGTCATCAGGTCCAGGCGATTTATCTGCCTTTAGTCCCATTAGCTTATCGATTGTGATTGTTTTAAGTTCCTTCCCCCCCCCTCTAGTCCCTTGACTATCTACTGTTGGAATATTGTTAGTGTCCTCTACTGTTAAAAACTGATGCACAACTGAGGACCAGGCATGCAATGCACGAGTTCCTTGAATGCATTTCAGTCTCTAATTGAATACTGGCGAGGACGATAGATCCTCTGGGGAATACAGCCAGAGCCAAGTCCACGGCACCATGGATACCTCAGCTGTACGGGGGCGGGGGAGAAGGTGGCGTCAGGAGGCAGGTCAGAAAAGCAAGAGTGATCGGGTATAGTTAGGGGAACAAACAGGTGTGTTTGTGACTCCAGGATGGTATGTTGCCTCCCTGGTGCAGGGTCAAGGATGTCACAGAATGTCCTGCAGCCATTCAGAGGTGGAAGATTCTGGGGAGGTCTCAGCAGATTGGAAAACTGCAAATGTAACACCCCTACTCAAAAAAGGAGCCAGAGATCATGGTCCATATCGGTAGCAATGACCTGGAGTTAGAGGGATGAATTCCTGCAAGAAGATTTTAGGGAGCTTGGAAAGAAATGAATAAGCAGGACCACAAAGGTAGTACATAAGAACAAAAGAAATAGGAGCATTTGGCCTCTCAAGCCTGCTCCACCATTCAATAAGATCATTGTTTATCTGATCTTGGCCTCAACTCCACTTCCCTGCCCGCTCCCCGTAACCCTTGACTCCCTTATCGTTCAAAAACCTGCCTATCTCCACCTTAAATATATTCAATGACCCAGACTCCACAGCTCTCTGGGGCAGAGAATACCAAAGATTCACTATCCTCAGAGAAAAAATTCCTCCTCATCTTTGTTTTAAATGGGAGAACCCTTATTCTGAAACTATGCCCCCTAGTTCTAGATTCCCCCAAATGCATACATCCTTTCTGCATTTATCCTGTCAGGCCCCCTCAGAATCTTATGTTTCAATAAGATCACCTGTCATTCTATTAAATTTCAATGAGTATAGGCCCAACCTGCTCAACCTTTAAGACAACCCATTCATCTCCGGAATCAACCAAGTGAACCTTCTCTGAACTGCCTCCAATGCAAGTATATCCTTCCTGAAAGGCCTGCCACTGGAGGGTGAAAGGCCCATCTTTCACCCCTCCAGCGGCGGGCCTTCACCCCTCCAGCGGCGATTGGGCCTCTCCTCCACGACGGCATCTGGGCCTCCCCGACGACGGCTGGACTTCTCCTTCCCCACAGGTGATCTCCTCAACGGCGACCAGATCTCCTCTCCTATGACAGCGGTTGGCCTCCCCTCCTCCTTCAGCGACGACTGGAGCTCTCCTTCCCCACTGGTGACCTGGCCTCTTCTCCTCCTCCAGCACGTGGTGCGTACCATGGCTGTGACCCCCTGATCTCCCACTCTGAACCCCAGTGGGCCACTGACCCTCCCAATGCCTGCCCTCAACCAAGCCTCGTACCACCCACCATCAAGGACGCCGCTCTGCGCCAAGCCTGCGGCCAACATCTCGCCGTAGGCAACTGGACCCATACAGTAGTGCCTGGTCTCCAGTCGTCTTGGACCCCCTTGGATCAAGACCTTGCTCAGCTAAGCCCGTGTGGTAGCTGGTGTGCAATGGCTACCCCATGTTAAAAGAACTCACGCACCGGCTTCTTCCACTCCTTTAACATGAAGTTCGGGACCTGGAACGTCAGGACCCTCATGGACATATCCCTCCTTAAATAAGGAGACCAAAACTGTACGCAGTACTCCAGGTGTGGTCGCACCATTGCCCTGTACAGACTTCCCTTGCAATAAAGGCCAACATTCCATTTGCATTCCTAATTACTTCCTGCTCCTGCATGCTAACTTTTTGTGTTTCATGTACAACGATCCCCCAATTCCCTCTGTACCTCAGTATTTTGTAACCTCTCCCCATTTAAATAATTTGCTTTTTATTTTTCCTACCAAGTGAATAACTTCCCATTTTCCCACATTATACTCCATCTTTGTGTCCTCTTCACAATTTGCTTTCCCACCTATCTTTGTGTCATCAGCAAATTTGGCTACATTCCACTCTGTCCCTTCATCCAAGTCATTGTTACAGCTTGTAAATAGTTGAGGCCCCAGTATTGATCCCTGTGGCATCCCAGTCGTTAGTTTGTCAACCTGAAAATTACCCATTTATCCCAAATCTCTGTTTTCTGTTAGTTAGCCAATCCACTATCAACACTAATATATTACCCCCAACCCCGTGAGCTCTTATCTTGTGCACTCACCTTTTATGTGGCACCTTATCAAAAGCCTTCTGGAAATCCAAATACACTACATCTACTGGTTCCCCTTTATCCACCCTGCTTGTTACATACTCAAAGAACATTAGCAAGTTTGTCAAACATGATTTCCCTTTCATAAAACCATGTTGACTCTGCTTGACTGACTTATGATTTTCTAAATGTCCCGCTACTACTACCTTAATAATGAACTCCAGCATTTTCTCAATGACGGCTGTTAGGCTAATTGGTCTATAGATTCCTGCTTTCTGTCTCGCTCCTTTCTTAAATAGGGGCGTTACATTTGTGGTTTTCCAATCTGCTGCGACCTCTCCAGAATCCAGGGCTGGTTGATTACAACTAATGTATCCACTATCTCTGCAGCTACTTTTAAGTCCCTAGGATGCAGGCCATCAAGTCCAGGAGACTTGTCCATCTTTAGTCCCATTAGTTTGCCAAGTACTTTTTCTCCAGTGTTAGTGATTGTTTTAAGTTCCCCCCTCAAAATAGCCCCTTGATTGTTGGGATGCTTTTAGAGTCTTCTACCGTGAAGACAGATACAAAATATTTGTTCAAAGTCTCTGCCATTTCCCCGTTACCATTATTATTACCCCAGTTTCGTCCTCTAAGGGACCAATGTTTACTTTAGCTACTCTCTTCCTTTTTATATATCTGTAGAAGCTCTTGATGTCGGTTTTTATATGTCCTACTAATTTACTCTCATAATCTATCTTCTCTTTTTTTTAGTTGTCCTTTGCTCTGGCCTGCCACCAATCTTCGCAACATTGCATGTCTTTGTTTTCAATTTGATACCATCCTTAACTTCCTTAGTTAGCCACAGATGGTTCATCTTTCTGTTCAGAGTTTTTCTCACTGGAGTCTTTGCTGAAAGTTATGAAACATCTCCTTAAATGTCTGCCACTGCTTATCTACCATCTTGCCTTTTACTCTATTTTCCCAGTCCACTTTAGCCAACTGTGTTTTACTTTTGTAATTGCCTTTATTTACGTTCAGTACACTATTTTGAGACCCAAGTTTCTCACCCTCGAACTGAATTTGAAATTCTAACATGCTATGATCATTCTTCCCGAGACGATCCTTCACTGAGATCATTAATTAATCCTATCTCATTACACATTACGAGATCTAAAATAGTCTGCTCGCTGGTTGGTTCCATCCCATATACATTCTATGAACTCTTCCTCAGTAATCATTACTCCCAGTGCCATGCACGGGAGAGTACAGAAATAGGTGGATAGATCAGATGAATAGGTGGCTGGAGAGATGATGCAGAAGGGAGGGTTTTAGATTCCTGAGGGATTGGGACTGGTTGCAGAAGCTTGCAGGGAACATAAAAACTGACTGCAAAAGCTTCTATAAATATGTGAAGAGAAAAACATTAGTGAAGACAAATGTAGGTCCCTTGCAGTCGGATTCAGGTGAATTTGTAATGGGTAACAAAGAAATGGCAGACAAATTCAACAAATACTTCGGTTCTGTCTTTACGAAGGAAGACACAAATACTAGGGGACAGTAGGTCTAGTGAGAAGGAGGAACTGAAGGATATCCTTATTAGGCGGGAAATTGTGTTAGGGAAATTGATGGGATTGAAGGCCGATAAATCCCTGGGGCCTGATAGTCTACATCCCAGAGTACTTAAGGAAGTGGCCCTAGAAATAGTGGATGCATTGGTGATCATTTTCCAACAGTCTATCGACACCGGATCAGTTCCTATGGACTGGAGGGTAGCTAATGTAACACCACTTTTTTAAAAAGGAGGGAGAGAGAAAACGGGTAATTATAGATCGGTTAATCTGACATCAGTAGTGGGAAAAATGTTGGAATCAATCATTAAGGATGAAATAGTAGTGCATTTGGAAATCATTGACAGGATTGGACCAAGTCAGCATGGATTTATGAAAGGGAAATCATGCTTGACGAATCTTCTGGAATTTTTTGAGGATGTAACTAGCAGAGTGGACAAGGGAGAACCAGTGGATGTGGTGTATTTGGACTTTCAAAAGGCTTTTGACAAGGTCCCGCACAAGAGATTGGGGTGCAAAATCAAAGCACATAGTATTGGGGGCAATGTACTGACGTGGATAGAGAACTAGTTGGCAGACAGGAAGCAGAGAGTCGGGATAAACGGGTCCTTTTCAGAATGGCAGGTAGTGACGAGTGGAGTGCCGCAGGGCTCAGTGCTGGGACCCCAGCTCTTTACAATATACATTAACAATTTAGATGAAGGAATTGAGTGTAATATCTCCAAGTTTGCGGATAGCATTCAACTGGGTGGCGGTGTGAGCTGTGAGGAGGACGCTAGAGGCTGCAGGATGACTTGGACAGGTTAGCTGAGTGGGCAAATGCATGGCAGATGCAGTATAATGTGGATAAATGTGAGGCAAGCAGGTGGTGAAGAAGGCAAATGGTATGTTGGCCTTCATAGCTAGGAGATTTGAGTATAGGAGCTAGGAGATTTGAGTATAGGAGCAGAGAGGTCTTACTGCAGTTGTACAGGGCCTTAGTGAGGCCTCACCTGGAATCTTGTGCTCAGTTTTGGTCTCCTAATCTGAGGAAGGATGTTCTTGCTATTGAGGGAGTACAGCGAAGGTTCACCAGACTGATTCCAGGGATGGCTGGACTGTCATATGAGGAGAGACTGGATCAACTGGGCCTACATTCACTGGAATTTAGAAGGTTGAGAGGGGATCTCATAGAAACGTATAAGATTCTGACGGAACTGGACAGGTTAGATGCGGGAAGAATGTTCCCGATGTTGGGGAAGTCCAGAACCAGGGGACGTAGTCTTAGGATAAGGGGTAGGCCATTTAGGACTGAGATGAGGAGAAACTTCTTCACCCAGAGAGTTGTTAACCTGTGGAATTCCCTGCCGCAGAGAGTTGCTGATGCCAGTTCGTTGGATATATTCAAGAGGGAGTTAGATATGGCCCCTACGTCTAAGTGGATCAAAGGGTATGGAGAGAAAGCAGGAAAGGGGTACTGAGAGAATGATCAGCCATGATCTTGTTGAATGGTAGTGCAGGCTCGAAGGGCCGAATGGCCTACTCCTGCACCTATTTTCTATGTTTTAATGTTTCTATGTTCTGGGATTGGTGGAACCTTTTCAAGCCAGATGGGTTGCACCACAACATGGCTGGAACCAATATCCTCACGGGGAGGTTTGCTCATGCTGTTGGGGAACGTTTAAACTGGCAGGGTGGATGGGAACCTGAGCATAGATTCAGAAATGAGAGAAGCAAAGCTGTAAATAGAAGGCAGAAAATTAGAAGTGAGTTTGAAAGGCAGAGGAAACAAAGGCTAAAAAGTAAAAAAACAAAGGGGGTTGGCAGTGCTTAATTGTATATACTTCAATGCAAGGGGGTCTAGTGAATAAGGCAGATGAGTTGAAGGCACAGATAGACATGGAAGTATGATATTACACTATTACTGAAACATGGCTGAATGAAGGGCAGGAATGACAGCTTAACATTTCTGGTTACAGGGTTTTCAGACGAGATAGAGAGGGGGATAAAAAAAGGAGGCAATGATGTCGCAATATTAGTTAAATAAACAATTACAGCTGTGGGGAGGGATGTTACGTGAGAAGGATGATTAATTGAGGCCATATGGGTTGAACTGAAGAACAAAAAAGGGGCAATGACACTGCTGAATGTACTATAGCCCCCCCCATCCCCACCCCAATTAGTCAGAGGGAGATAGTAGAGCAAGAAAGGAGGCACATTTCTGAGGAGTGCAGAAACAATAGGGCAGTAATAGTGGAGGCTTTCAACTAACCTAATATTAACTAGGATAGTCAGTATAAAAGGTATGGAGGGCGCAGAATTCTTAAAATGCATTCAGGAGAACTTTTTTAGCCAGTAAGTAGCAAGAGTAGTTCTAGACATAGTTTCAGGGAATTAATCTGGAAGGGGTATCTGTTGGAGAGCATTTTGGTGGTAGTGATCATAATTCAGTTAGATTTGGTGTAGTGATGGAAAAGGGCAAAGATAGACCAGGACCAGTGATACCAAGAAACGGCTGAGTGCACTGGATACAACAAAGGCTATGGGCCCCGACAACATCCCGGCTGTCATGCTCCAGAACTAGCCACGCCTCTAGCCAAGATGTTCCAGTACAGCTACAACACTGGCATCTACCTGACGATGTGGAAAACTCCCAGGTATGTCCTGTCCACAAAAAGCAATACAAATCCAATCCAGCCAATTATCGCCCCATCTCAATCATCAGCAAAGTGATGGAAGGTGTTGTTGACAGTGCTATCAAGTGGCACTTGCCAATAACCTGCACATCAATGCTCAGTTTGGCTTCTGCCAGGGCCCTTTGGCTTCAGACCTCATTACAGCCTTGGCTCAAACATTGACAAAAGAGCTGAATTCCAGAGGTGAGGTGAGAATGACTGGCCTTGACATCAAGGCAGCATCAAGTGTGGCATCAAGGAGCCCTAGTAAAACTGAAGCCAGTTGGCATCAGGGGAAAAACTCTCCAGTGGCTGGAGTCATACCTAGCACAAAGGAAGATGGTTGTGATTGTTGGAGGTCAATCATCCCAGCCCCAGGACATCGCTGCAAGAGTTCCTCAGGGCAATGTCCTAGGCCCAACCATCTTCAGCTGCTTCATCAATGACCTTCCCTCCATCATAAGATGAGAAGTGGGGATGTTCACTGATGATTGCACAGTGTTCACTTTCATTCACAGCTCCTCAGAAAATGAAGCAATTATGCCCGTATGCAGCAAGACCTGGACGATATTCAGGCTTGGGCTTGTGACAAGTAACATTTGTGCCAAACAAGTGCCAGGCAATGACCATCTCCAAGAGAGAGTCTAACCACCGCCCCATGACATTCAATGGCGTTACCATCGCCAAATCCCCCACCATCAACATCCTGGGGATCACCATTGATCAGAAACTTAACTGGACTAGCCACATAAATACTGTGGCAACAGAGCAGGTCAGAGGCTGGGTATTCTACGGTGAGTGTCTCACCTCCTGACTCCCCAAAGCCTATCTACCATCTACAAGGCACAAATCAGGAGTGTGATGGAATTCTCTCCACTTGCCTGGATGAGTGCAGCTCCAACAACACTTGGAAGCTCGACACCATCCAGGACAAAGCTTGATTGGCACCCTATTCACCACCTTCAACATTCACTCCCTCCACCACTGGCACACCGTGGCTGCAGTGTGTACCATTTGTAAGATGAACTGCAGCAACTCGCCATGGCGTCTTGGCAGCACCTCCCAAACCAGCGACCTGTACCGCCTAGAAGGTCAAGGGCAGCAGGCGCATGGGAGTACCATAATTTACAAGTTCCCCTCCAAGTTACACACCATCCTGACTTGGAAATATATTGCCTTTCCTTCATCGTCGCTGGGTCAAAATCCATACACTCCCTCCCTAACAGCACTGTGGGAGTACCTTCACCACAAGGACTGTAGCGGTTCAAGAAGGTGGTTCACCTTCTCATGGACAATTAGAGATGGGCAATAAATGCTGGCCTTGCAAGCAACACCCACATCCCGGTACAAATAAAAAAAAGAGTAGTAGTTCTCATTTGGGGAGAGGCCAATTTTACTAAGGTGAGAGATGATTTCGATACCGAGAGCTAAATACTGCAGAAAGTCTAGGAGTATAGAAAGTGCAGGGATGAAATTAACTAGGAAATTAGGAAAGCAAAGAGAGGGCATTAAAATATTGGCAAGTAAAATCCAGGAAAACCTGAAGATATTTTATAAATACATAAAGAGCAAGAGGATAACTAAAGGTAGAGTAGGGCCTATTCGAGACCATAAAGGTAGCCTGTGAGAAGAGACAGAAGACAGGGTATGGTTCTTAATAAACACTGCATCTGTCTTCACAAAAGATGTTTGCAGGTTTTTAATAGAAGCAATAATAATGGAGAATCTGACCATCATTTTCCAATCCTCTCTGGCTATAGGTGTGATGCTGGAGGACTGCTAATGTGATACCGTTGTTTAAAAAGGGATAGATTGAGTAATTACAGGCCAGTGAGTCTAACCTTGGTGTAGACAAAATATTGGAAAAAATTCTGAGGGTTATTTAGAAAGGGATGTGTTAATCAAGGACACTCAGAACGGTAGCCTAGTGGTTATGTTACTGGACAAGTAATCAGAGGCCTGGACTAATGAGCCAGAGGCATAAGTTCAAATCCGACCACGGCAGATGGGGGAATTTAAATTCAGTTAATTAAATAAAAAATCTGGAATTAAAAAGCTAACATCAGTAATGGTGACAATGATTGTCTTAAAAACCCATTTGGTTTTAGGGAAGGTAATTTGCCGTCCTTAACTGGTCTTGCCTATATGTTACTCCAAATCCACGGCAATGTGGTTGACTCTTAACTACCCTCTGAACTGGCCTAGCAAGCCACTCAGTTGTACCAAACTGTTACGAAGAACAGCGGATCAGTAAGCGGCTCACCACCTCCTCAAGGGCAATTAGGGATGGGCAATAAATGCTAGCTTTGCCAACGACATACACATCCCATGAATAAAAGTCACCATGGATTTATTAAGGGAAGGTCGTGTCTGACTAACTTGATTGCATTTTTTGAAGAAGTAACCAGGAGGGTGGATAAGAGTAGTGTGTTTGATGTAGTCTACATGGATTTTAGCAAGGCTTTTAACAAGGTCCCACAAGGCAGTGTGGTCAAAAAAGTAAAAGCCCAAGGCAAAGTGGAAAGTTGGATCCAAAATTGGCTTAGTGCCAGGAAGCAAAGGGTAATGGTCGACGGGTGTTTTTATGACTGGAAGGCTGTTTCCAGTGGGGTTCAGTACTAGGTCCCTTGCTTTTTGTGATATCTAGCAGTGATTTAGACTTCAATGTAGGAGGCATGATTAAGAAGCTTGCAGATGATACAAAAATTGGCCATGTGGTTGATAGTGAGGAAGAAAGCTGTAGATTGCAGGAAGATATCAATGGAAAAAGAGACAAACGAAAGATATCAATGGAAAAAGAGACATATCAATGGTCGAGTGGGCAGAACAGTGACAAATGGAATTTAATTTGGAGAAATGTGAAGTAATGCATTTGGGGAGGGCAAGGGAATACACAATAAATGGTAGGATACTGAGAAGTGTAGAGGAACAGAGGGACCTTGGCGTGCATGTCCACAGATCCCTGAAGGTAGCAGGACGGGTAGATAAAGTGGTTAAGAAGGCATACTTTCCTTTTTATTAGCTGAGGAATAGAACACAAGAGCAGGGAGGTTATACTTGAACAGTATCAAATGCTAGTTAAGCCACAACTCAAGTGCTGTGCAGTTCTGGTAACCACATTACAGTAAAGATGTGATTGCACTAGAGTGGGTACAGAGGAGATTTATAAGGATGTTGCTTGGACTGCAGAATTTTAGCTATGAGGAAAGATTGGATAGGTTGGGGTTGTTTTCATTGGAACAGAGGAGGTTGAGGGGGCGACTTAATTGAGGTGTATAAAATTATGAGGGGCCTTGATAAAGTGGATAGAACTGACCTATTTCCTTTAGCAAAGAGATCCATAACTAGAAGGCTTGGATTTAAAGTAATTGGTAGAAGGATTATAGGGGAGTTGAGGAGAATGTTTTACACCCAGATGGTGGTGAGGGTCCAGAACTAACTGCCTGAATGAGGCAGAAACCCTCATCGAATTTAAAAAGTACTTGGATGTACATTTGAAATGCCATAACCGACTGGAAAGTGGAATTAGGCTGGATAGCTCTTTTGACCGGCACAGACACGATAGGCCGAATGGCAGCCTCCTGTGCCGTAGATTTCTTTTCAACGATTTTATGATTCTATGATTTCATAAGCCTTTTTGATTGCTTTTTGTATCTGTGTACTAGCTTTCAATGATTTCTGCCCTTGGATGCCCAAATCACTTTGTTCCTCTATAGTTTCTAGCTTTTCACCATTTAGAAAATACTCTTGATTTATCCATCTTCAGTCCAAAGTGGAAGAACTTACACTTGCCCACATTTAACTCCATTTGCCATAGTTTTGCCCACTCATTTAATCTGTCTGTTCCTTTGCAACTTTCTGTTCTCATCTGCACTACTTACTGCCCCTTCTAATTTAGTGTCATCTGTAAACATCAATATAAAACTTTTTTTTTTTCATCTGTTATATGGGGAAAAGTTGAGGTCCCAAAACAGATCGCTGGGATATTACCACTTGTCATATTCTGTCAATCAGATGGCCCAGAAATTCCGGCTTCCCCGGGTCCGTACTGAGTGTGTATGGACCCGGGAAGGAATCTCAAAAGCCTGTTTTCAGTGCACAATGCGCATGCGCTGAAAACTGCCGCTTCCGATCTGTCAAGCTCCAGATCATCCGCCTATCTGGAATGAGGACGTTTGCAAGGGCAAGATTGCAGTATTTACCCATATCTTGCCCAGCAAATGTCCTGAAAACTCTTGGGCCTGATAAAAGCAGGCGCATAGCCTACTTTTACAGGAGTAAGAGTTTTAAAACAAACTTAAAACATAAAAAATAAAATTTATTTTTAAAAACCCTGTCCACTACGTTAAATTTATTTTAAACCAGAATTAAGAAAACTTTTTAAAAACTTGGATTTTTTTTCTCTCTAAGATAGTTATTAACTTTAATTTCAATTCATTTTAATTATGTGAGGTGTGTTTTTTTTATTTGGTGTTAATTGTTTTTTTCCCATCAATTAATAGCAATGAGAACTCTGTATCTATGAGTTCCCATTGCTATTAATTGAGAATCCTGATGACGTCCCTTTTCGCTGCCGTCTCCCTCCTGCACCAGCTTGCGCTGTACCTTGAAGTGGTACGCCGCCTCTCTGCCCATGGCTGGCGCTCGCCGCTCCTTTTATGGTCCCGGCCTGCCGCTGACGGTCTCTTGCAGGTTGGGGCCGCCACGCTGGTGTGCCACGGCCACAATATGTTAAAAAAATCCACGGATCTTCCACACTTCAACATGTAGTTCAGGATCTGGAATATTGGGTCCTTCATTGAAACACCTGTCAACTCATTCCTTTTTGGCGTGCAGGCAAGCCGTCCGCATTTCGAGGGACTGCCTATGATGACGATGATTGAGAATATCTGAATGGTTGAGCAGTCACATGTGACTGCATCATCTGCGTGGGAACCTGGAAGACGGGAGTTTGCTCCGCAGCATGGGAAGAAAAGGCCTCCCCAACAGAATTCCACGCTTCTCCGGGAAAAATGCTCCGGTCGGAGACATTTCTCCAAAGCGCTTGCATGCCCTCCCTCCCTCGCGCTCGCACGCCCTCCTTCCTTCCCTCCCTCGCACTCGCACGCCTTCCCTCCCTCCCTTGTGCCCGCACGCTCTCCCCTCCCTCACTCCAGCCCTCCCTCACGTGTTCACGTTCCCTCGTGCACTCGCCCGCCCTCCCTCGCGCGCTCACCCTCCATCACCCTCACGGGCCCGTCCTCCCTCCAGCGCTCGCCCGCCAGCCCTCCCTTGTGTCCTCGCTCCAGGTCTCGCATGCCCTCCCCCGCGCCGGCCCTCGCTCGCACCCAACCTTGCGCTTGCACACTCTTGCGTCCGCCCGCGCCTGCTCTCCCTCCCTCCATCCCTCGCATTCGCCCTCCAGCCATCCCTTGCTCGCCCTCCAGCCGTCGCTCGCCCTCACTCTCCCTCCCTCCATCCCTTGCTCTCCCTTCCTCGCCCTCGGCCGCCCGCACGCCCTGCCCCTTACTCATGTCCGCAGACTCTCGTGTTCGCCCACCCTCCCTTGGGCCCTCGCTCCATCTCTCGCCCATGCTCTATCTCCATCCCTCTCCCTCGCTCTCCATCCCCCTCCCTCCGCCCCTTGCCCGCCCTCCCTCCGCCCTCGCCCGCCCTCCCCCTCGCGCCAGCCCTCCATCCCTTCATCTCGCGCGCGCTCCCTCCCTTGCGCCCGTTCTCCTTCGCGCTCGCCCCTGCCCTCCCGCGCGCCTGCTTGTCCAAGCGCCCGACTGCCTTCTCCCGCGCCCGTCCACCCGCGGTGTAATTACAGACCCATCATCGTAACCTCAGTGATGCGAAAATTATTGGAAAAAATCGAGAAAGACAGGATAAATCTACATTTGGAAAGACAAGGATTAATTGGGGACAGTCAGTACGGATTTGTTAAGAGAAGATCGTGTTTGACTAACCTGATTTCTTTTCTTTTTTTGAGGAGGTAACCAGGAGGGTCGTTGAGGGTAGTGTGTACGATGTAGTGTATATGGACTTTAGCAAAGCTTTTGATAAGGTTCCACGTGGTAAACTGGTCACAAATGTTAACGCCCATGGGATCCAGGACAAAGTGGCTAGTTGGATCTAAAATTGGCTTCGAGGTCGGAAGCAAAGGGTAATGGTTGATGGGTGTTTTTGTGACTAGAAGGATATTTCAAGTGGGGTTCCACAGGACTCAGTACTGGGTCCCTTGCTTTTTGCGGTATATATCAATGATCTAGATTTGAATATAGGAAGTATGATTAAGAAGTTGGCAGATGACACTAAAATTGGCTGTGTGGTTGATAATGAAGAGGAACGTCATGGGCTGCAGGAGGATATCAATCTACTGGTCAGGTGGGCAGAATTTAATTCAGAGAAGTGTGAAGTGATGCACTTTGGGAGGGCTGATAAGGAAAGGGTATAAACATTAAGCGGTCAGCCACTTTAATAGTGTAGATGTACAAAGGGACCTTGCAGTACTTGTCCACAGATCCCTGAAAGTAGCAGGCCAGGTAGATAACGTGGTTGAGAAGCCATACGGAATGCTTGCCTTTATTGGCCGAGGCATAGAATATAAGAGCAGGGAGGTTATGCTTAAATTGTATAATACTCTGATTAGGCCACAGGTGGAGGACTGCGTGCATTTCTGGTCGCCGTAATATAGGAAGGACGTGATTGCACTAGGGAGAGTGCAGAGGAGATTTACTAGGATGCTGCCTGGAATGGAGAATCTTAGCTATGAGGACAGATTGGATAGACTGTGTTTGTTCTCATTGAAACAGAGGCAGTTGAGAGGAGACCTCATTGAGGCGTACAAAATTTTGAGGGGTCTGGATATAATAGATAGCAAGGGCCTATTTCCATTGGCGGAGGGGTCAATTACGAGAGGGTATAATTTTAAGGTGGTTGGTGGAAGCTCCAGAGGGGATTTGAGGGGAGGTTTCTTCATGCAGAGGGTTGTGGGGAGCTGGAACTCTCTGCCTGGAAGGGTGCTGGATGCAGAAACCCTCACCACATTTAAAAGATGGTTGGATGGGCATTTAAAGTTGTGTAATCTGCAGACCTCGAGCTGGTAATTGGGATTAGACTGGATAACCTCTTGTTGGCTGGCACAGATAAGTACTGCAGGGAGTGGAATACGGTCAGGGTGATCTGGACTGGTTTTGATCGCCAGGGTGGGTCGGAGAGGAATTTTCCCAGATTTATTTCCCCCAGTTGGCCTGGGTTTTTATCTTGTTTTTGCCTGTCCCAGGAGATCACATGGCTCCAGTTGGGGTGGAATGCAGAATGTTTCAGTGTAAGGTGTGTCGAGTTTTGTAGGGCGGACTGGTTGGGTGCTCTTCACCTTTCTGCCATTATTCATTGTTCATAGGTTTATATGTAACCTTCAGGGCTGCTGACCAAGGGCCGTGCAGCTCTTTGTCAGCCGGCGCGGACACGATGGGCCAAAATGGCTTCCTTCTGCGCTGTAGATTTCTATATTTCAAACCTGTGCACCCACCAAAGCCCTGTACAATTGTAATAAGACTTCTTTACTCTTGTAGCCCTTGCAGTAAAGGCCGACGTTGTGTTTCCGGCATGAAGACACCTAAATCTCTCTGAAAACCAACATTTAATAGTGTCTCAGCTTTAAAAAATATTCAGTTTCTATTCTTCGTTCCAAAGTGAATAATTTCACATTTCACTCCATCTGCTACCTTATTGCCTACTCCCTTAACTTGTGTATATCCCTTTGCAGGCTCTTTATGTCTTCCGTGCAGCTTACTTTCCCACCTAGCTTTGTATCCTCAACAAACTTGGATACATTGCACTCAGTCACTTCATCCAAGTCATTAATATAGATTGTAAATAGCTGAAGCCCAAGTACTGATCCTTGCGGCACCCCACGAGTTACAGCCAGCCAACCTGAAAATGTCCCATTTAGACCTGCTCTCTGTTTTCCAATCCTCAATCCATACTATTATATTATCCCCAACCCCATGAGCACTTATCCTGCATAACAACCTCTCATGTTTCTATTACTACTAGGGGAATCAAGGGGTATGGTGAGAAAGCAGGAATGAGGTACTGAAGTTGCATGTTCAGCCATGAACTCATTGAATGGCGGTGCAGGCTAGAAGGGCCGAATGGCCTACTCCTGCACCCATTTTCTATGTTTCTATGTGGCAGCTTATCGAATGCCTTTTGGCAATCCAAATATACTACATCCACTGGTTACTCTTTATCTACCATGCTAGTAACATCCTTAAAAAAACTCGAATAAATTTGTCAAAACATGATTTTCCTTTCGTAAAACCATGCTGACTCTGCCTAAAAATATTACGATTTTCGAAGTGCCCCGAAATTCCTTAATAATGGATTCCAGCATTTTCCTGGTGAATGATGTCAGGCTAACTGGCTTGTGTTTTATCTCCCTCCTTTCTTGAATAGCGAGGTTTCGTTTGATACCTACCATTCTCCTGGGACCGTTCTGGAATCTAGGGAATTTTGGAAGATCACAACCAATGCATCCACTATCTCTGCAGCCACCGATATTTATGTAGAGAGAATTCTGTTTAGGATGAATGTATGTTCAGCCATCCTTAATATGGGAGGGGGATTGACAAATTTGTTTTTAAATGCGAGTCTGCTCAGGGTAAACTCTCTTCATCTTCCTCACTGAAAGAGAATTGAAACAATTCTGCTCAGGATATATGCGCTTTCAGCCGCCTTTATTTACTCATAACACTGGCAACAGTTGTACAAATTGTCTTCTGTCGCTGTAAATCAGTAGCCCTAATAATTTGCTGTGCGGTGAGTATTCTATTTGGTGTTGACTCTATAAACGGAATATGTATCATATTTATAAAATGCATTTTTTTGATTTGGAAAATAAATTAGTTTTTTTAAAAGTTATTAATTGCGATAGGTACTTGGAAATGTATCCTTTTCTTGGCATTTTGAGATTTGCTTCTTAATCACTAATATTGATTGCAGTGTCCACAAACCTACTTAGTTTTATTGGAGCATTCCTAAATATCAAACAAAAAAAATAGTAGCAGCTCAACAGGAATTTTGTACATAGATTTATAAATTAGCAACATGGAAAAATGCTGACATTGTATCTTTTCTTTTTGAAAAAGTATTTTACAATATTTTAACTTTTTTTTTACAGAAAATGGATCTTTCACTTATCGAGCACTTCCAGGGAGCGCTGGGTACAAGTTTGGAGTGCTTGCTAAAATAGTTAACTACATGAAGGTAATTTCCTTTCATATCTGTCTGTTGGGACTAGTAATTAGCCTTCATAATTTTGTAGATGCAGTGGGAACGCAATCTAGCTGACAGTAGCTAAGTTTCTGTGTCTGACCCTTGTAAAGGTTTCTAGACACCTAGTCCCTCGTTACACACACTTCTTTGACATCAGGATTTATAAGAACAATATACACATGGGTTTTGGCTCAACCAAGATTTGTTTGTTTATTAAACATACATACACACACTTACCTCCCTAGTATTAATACTTCAGGATATATATGGGACGAACAAACTCCAGAATACAAACCCCTACGAAAGGTCATTTACATCGGCACAACTTGACAAACCCCTACAAATTGCATCGCAGTTACCTCCCCTGTATAAATCAAGATGACCTATGTGGACTTACAAACCCGTACGAAAGGGTCATTTGCATCGGCACAACTTGACACAATTAAACCGCAATTTGACTGCTACGCATAAAGTTACCCAGACCCCAATCATAAAACCCTTCCATGATTTGACTGGAACAAATAAACAATCACCCATTCCTCAGCTGTCTTCTGAGGTTGACTGTAGGCCCTTTTCTTGGTTGCAGCTTGTGTCCTGTTTACACACCACTGGCTTCTGTTGCTGTTTTGATTCAGTAAATGTACTACTCACTTGCCTTCGCAAATGGGTCTTTATTCCAAAAACCAGCTTGTGATTCATTTCCCTTTCCCTCCTGTGATATCAGCTCTCCTGCTGTGCAAGCATTGCAAAGCTTTTCTTGGTATCGATGGTTGAGGAATATGTGGATGTCCCTGTATCTTTTCAGACAGAAAACCATTGAAGGTGTGAATATCTCTCTTCTTGTGTTCTGATGATGACAAATCTGAGTTATAGTTTCGCTACAATGGCTGGGACCATTGAATGTGTGAATGGCATTGTCTGTGTTGATTGTCTCTGACTACCACTCCCTGGCCCAGACAGAAAACCATTGAAGGTGTGGATGTCTCTTTTGTGGTGCTCTGATGATGAATGTCTCTCCTTTGGTGCCATTGTCTGGTGCTTTAGATCAATGGCAGATATCCTGTATCATTGTATCTCATGATGTCTGATGGTTTGGCTGCAATATTTGGATTAACTCTTTCCTGCCCAGCTCTTTTTGCAGACTGTAATGCAGTTCTGAGTTTTTATATTTAATAGTCCAGTTTTTACCGTTGGGTGAGGAACGGATCCTACATCTCCCCCCTTTAATGGGCCCAACATTGTCCAAGCCGTATTTTCGGCGTACTGACCTGAGGCGCGCCGACTTTGCGCGCTGGAATGGACATCAGAAAAAAGAGGCCCCATTCTGGCCGCTCTTCGGAGTTCTCGGAGTCGTGACGTGGCATGCAGACTGAAGGGATGGATCGGATGCTCAGTGAGGGCTGAGCGCATGCTCCTGCCCTCCCAGCGTGGGCTGTGAGCAGGACCCGATGCTCGCAGCCCCTATCCCTGGCCGAAGGGCGCCTGATCTCGCCATACCCGATCCCCGGCTGAGTGGCCTCCTGCACCGGCCGGCCAGCCCGCTGAGTTCCCGGGCGAGGTAGGACTTCGGTTCTATTTTTTATTTAGTGGCTGTGCTTGTGACTTTTGATGGGAAGGGAGGGAGGGGGAGGAGAGTTTATGGGGGGGTGGGGGGGAGGGGGAGGAGAGTTTATGGGGGGGTGTGGGGGAGGGGGAGGAGAGTTTATGGGGGTGGGGGAGAAGGTGGAGAATTTTGAGGGGAGGTGAGAGAGAAAGAGTGTTTTGTATACCAGCATATCTCTCTCTCTCTCTCTCTCTCTCTCTCTCTGACAAACCCACTACCCCATGACATTGCAGCCAGCAGCTCGCATTTCTCCGGTAGGATTTACTTCATTTTTATTAGTATTTTAATTGTTTGAGCTTTTCCTTGCAATGTTTGGTGCTTGGTTGTTGAGGCCCTCTCCAGTTTCCTTCCATCCCCTATCCCTGCCCTAATGTCTGCCGAATGTGCGCTGCTTTTTCTTCACTGCCCGCAAGGTTTTTCAGAGCTGGCCACATCCGCTGATCTAAGTCGATTTAGAGTAAGTTTTTGCTGGCCTAAGTGGCCAAAACTGGCGTAAGTGTCTGGGAACGCCCCTTTTGGGGAAAGAAAACTGATCTAAAAAATATCGTACCTAACTGACTTACTCTGGAGCAAATTTTGGGGGGGAAATTGACATTTTTTAACTTATGCCAGAAAAAACAACTTACTCCAAAAAAATCATGGCCAAAATTGGGCCCAATATCTCCTACATTAGAGATATTACTCCTGTCCATTCTTCTGCCGTGGTGAGTGCAGTGTTGTTCCCAGTCAAATCTCATATTCTTTTTACACATTTGATACATTTGATTTTATAATCCCAAATCCTCTTTATACACTCTTTTTGTCCTTTTTTACCCTTCCTTTTGTTTTACACGACAACCCGAACAGGTGCAACGCCATAATTAAATGCACAATTATCAACACATGTGAGGCATTTCGAATCCAGGGAGAAATTTCAATATTAAACCCAATGTTTAATAACCAAACATCATTACTTGGTCTTCCCATAATTCCCATCCCTCAATCTCATTACCCTCCCCCAGTATCTTCTTTAGCTGATCCTGTAAGGTATTGACGTACATTTGCAGCTGGGCATCATCTGTACTATTGACCAGTGACGCCCCCGTATCAAACATCGTGGCCACGTCATTGATCAATCCCCACTTCCGCCTCCCCAAACCGGTGTGACTGTTGTCCGCTCGTTTATACAAATCCTTCTGACTTTCACCCCATAGTTCAACTTGTAACATTGCCGGAACATTTCTTTTAACAGTTTCTTGTACAATTTTTCTGTTTCTGCTGGGCAACACCGGGCTAGCCGTACCTTTGTTAAATTAAGGATGACCGATGCTACCTCGTAATGCACATCATATTACAACACTTTCCTGGTTGGAATCAGCACCAACCCATTCCTAGGTCTGGGTGTCATTATGGGGCACTTAACCTCTATATCCCGTGTTTTTTGAGGCTTCCGTTTATGTGCTACTAACTCGGTAGCATTGACTGTGTTTGGAGGATCTGGAACCACACACGAATCGAAATTCTTGAGTCCAACCTATTTGAGACCCGGAATCTTGCCATTTAAAAGTGATGGATATCCCCTTCTGGCATTTACGTTCCAATCCTCCCACACACACACACACACACACACACACACACACACATAAACCCCTTGTTCCTCCTTCCACCACTTGTTCCAACATAATGTCACTTCCCCCTTTGTCCCCACAATCTATCTGTATGAGCCGTTCCCCAATATTTCTCAATCCGTGGATTCATTACCCTGTGTCTTGTCTGTCTTCAGTAGCCACCACCACCATCCCACGGAGATACTTCCCTAGCATTCTAGGCACACTCGCCTTCCCTCGTTCACCAGTACTTTTTTGGCGCTGATATTTAATTTGGGGCAGGGCCCTGATGCTTCACCAAATTTGTAACCAGTGTGATTGGGGTTAAATTCAACGAAATATTCCAGTCAACCCGGCCGCTTTCCCTGATTAAAGTATGTAGCTATCCCATCAGTGCCCTGTGTTATACCTCCCTGTTTTATAGTGGACCCGGCTCCTCCCATATACCCATAATTAAACGAGATCTCGATGTTCCCTCTGTTCTGACCTGATCAGGATTACCAACAGGCTCAGCCACAGAGCACATTTCATCCTGCTTCCTCCGTTTGACTCTGCTCTGCAAATAAAAGAAAAGAAAAATAGCACTGCTTTGTGAGAGATCTTCCCTCCACAGGTCAAACCTAGGTTATATCCGTTTTATACATGCTGTAATTGCTGCAATCCCTCCCTTTTTCTCCCCTGGTATCTCATTCTTGAAATTGGTCAGAAATTTTTATTTAAAAAATACCAAATATATGTGATTGCCTCATGTCCAGAACTAGAGGTTTTTCACACAATTTAAACCAACCAGAATTTCACCATGGCCATAATAAAAGTCTGGTTTTAACAGGTTAATAAACCTCAATAACTGCAAATTAATTCAAACCAATCTCAAACTAACCAGTGCCAGTTGGAAAAAAACTACAGACATACTAAGACAAGTAAACATCAACATGCCTTTAAAACATTTTTTTCAACATTCTCCCTGAAAACATCAAAGGTTTTTACACAGCAGGCTTTCACACACAACACATTTCATGACTTCTCAAACATCCATAGTAGCAAATTCTATGTTTTATTTATCTCGGCATGAAAGTTGGAAGGGGAGGAGGGGGTTTGGGGGGGAAGAAGGGAGGGGGGGGAAGAAGGGAGGGGGGGGGGAAGAAGGAGAGGAGAGGAAAGAGGAGAGGAAGAAGGAGAGGAGAGGAGAAAGGAGGACGGTGGGGGGAGAGGAGGACGGGGTGGGGGAGGAGGAGGGGAGGAGGAGGGGGAGGGGGTGGGTGGGGGAGGGGGTGGGTGGGGGAGGAGGAGGGGGTGGGTGGGGGAGGAGGAGGGGGGTGGGGGCAGGTGGGGGAGGAGGAGGGGGGTGGGGGCAGGTGGGGAGGGGGTGGGGGAGGGGGTGGGGGGGAGGAGGAGGAGGAGAGTGGGGGTGAGGAGGAGGGTGGGGAGGAGGGGGTGGGGGCAGGGGGGGAGGAGGGTGTGAGGAGGAGGGGGTGGGGGCAGGTGGGGAGGAGGAGGGGGTGGGGGCAGGTGGAGAGGAGGAGGGGGTGGGGGCAGGTGGGGAGGAGGGGGTGGGAGCAGGGGAGGAGGAGGGGGTGGGGGCAGGTGGGGGGGTGGGGGCAGGTGGGGAGGAGGAGGGGGTGGGGGCAGGTGGGGAGGAGGGGTGGGGGCAGGTGGGGAGGAGGGGGTGGGAGCAGGGGAGGAGGAGGGGGTGGGGGCAGGTGGGGAGGAGGGGGTGGGGGCAGGTGGGGAGGAGGGGGTGGGAGCAGGGGAGGAGGAGGGGGCGGGGGCAGGTGGGGAGGAGGAGGGAGTGGGGGGGAGGAGGAGGGGATGGGGGCAGGGGGTGGTGGCAGGTGGGGAGGAGGAGGGGGTGGTGGGGGCAGGTGGGGAGGGGGTAGGGGGAGAGGCGGAGGTGGGGATGAGTGGGTGAGGAGGAGAGGGGGGATGGAGAGTGGGAGGGGGGAGGGAGAGGGGGGATGGAGAGGGTGGGATGGGGAGGTGGTGGGGTGGGGGGGAGATGGGGGTGGGGAGGGGATGGGGGAGGTGGAGGTCAGTGTGGATGGGGGGGGGAGGTGGTTGGGGGGGGGAGGGGGTGGGGAGCAGGAGGTGGACGGGGTGGGGAGCAGGAGGTGGACGGGGTGGGGAGCAGGAGGTGGGAGGGGGGGCGGGGGAGCAGGCAGTGGGGATTGGGGGTGGTGTGGGGGGGGGGGAGAGGGGAGAGGGTGGGAAGGGAGGAGGGGAGAGGGTGGGAAGGGAGGAGGGGGTTGGGAGGGGGTGGGGAGCGGGAGAGAAGCGGGGGCGAAGGGTGAGAGGAGAGAGGGAAGGAGCGAGGAGGGAGGGGGGGGGAAGGGAGAGAAGGAGGCTAAACGACCGGGCCCAAGACTTCGGGCTGGATTTACAGGTAGGTGGCGTCGGGTCCCGGGGGGGGGGGGGGGTCGCGGAGGTCCCGGGGGGGGGGGGGGGGTTGGTCTTCGAGGTCCCCAGGGGCGCGGAGAGAGAGAGTCGCGGGGGTCCGGTCGGGTGGGCGGAGCCTTATCCACGCAGCCCCAGTGAGGCCATTCGGCCAGGGCTAGGGGCTGCGTGCTTCGGGCCCCTCCCACAGTTTTGGCCGCCTGGAGCTACTGCACATGTGCGCCCACTGTAGTGCGCATGTGCAGGTCCCGGCACTGTTTTCAGCGCAGGGACCTGGCTCCGCCACCCACAGCTCATGCTGCGCCGCGCCCAGCTCCAGAGGACCTGCAGGGAGCCGGAGAATAGGTAAGTTTTTTTTAGGCACGCATTCTGGCGCAAAAAACGGGCGACTTGGGCCCATAGAAATGCTTTTGTATTTTTTTCATCTCTTAAACAAACGGCTTACTGCCATAAACACAATGCTATCCTGCCATGCTTTGTACTTCCTTTTGGATCCCGCACGGTACTTCTGCCCACCTTGTTTCGTCTTTTTCTGCACCACCTTACTGTCTGCTTTCAAATTTCTAAAACTGCTGTTGCTGCTATTGAGGAGGATTTGCTTCAAGTCCATATCCCCCAACTCTGGATTATCCATCCAGCGTTTATTACCATCCAGCGGACTATGCGTGGAGTTAATGGGGCCTGTACCCTGACTCAATGCTGCCAGTTTGTCCTCATCACAGTTATTGATAGGTATCGGTGGTCCTGGTGCTTCGGGAGCCGGCCGACCCTCACTATACTGGGTCCCATGATTAGGCTCCTTTCCTCATCCCAATCTACCCCAACTTCCCCCGGTGTCAGAAGACAAGCCATATCCCTGGCCCCGGATAATGCTCGGATCAGCTGATGAATTTTTTCATTACAGGGCCCATGATCGGCCTATTCATGTACCCTGTTTATGGCTACCCTGTATGCCTTTTATGGGCCCAAGTTTCCACATGATTCGCGCCTGATTTTTAGGAGCAACTGGTGGAGAACGGATTATTTTAGAAATCGCAATTCTCCACATTTTTTTTTCTGCAGTTCTAGTCAGGTAGAACAGTTCTAGTTTAGAACAGAATTTTTTCTTCAAAAGGGGGCGTGTCCGGCCACTGACGCCTGATTTGAAAGTTTCCACAGTGAAAACGTACTCCAAACTAACTTAGAATGGAGCCAGTGAAGATTTTTGTAGAACTGAAAAAACCTGTTCTACACATTAAAAAATCAGGCGCAGGTTACAAATTAGACGTCCAGAACGAGGTGGGGGGGAGGGGAAGGGAACTCATTAAATTCTACAATAAATCCTTATTTATACTTCTACAAATATTATACAAATAAATCCAACCTGAATAAACATTTATAAGCCAAGAAAAGATTAAATAAACCATCTTCCTACCTGTGTGAAAGTGCTTCAGGCACGGAGAATTCTGCAGCCGTTCGTGTCGCTGAGAGGGGAGAGGGGAGAGGGGAGAGGGGAGAGGGGAGAGGGGAGAGGGGAGAGGGGAGAGGGGAGAGGGGAGAGGGGAGAGGGGAGAGGGGAGAGGGGAGAGGGGAGAGGGGAGAGGGGAGAGGGTCGGGTGGGGGGAGCGGGTGTCGGGTCTGGTTGGCGGGGGGGGGACGGTTTGCGGGTGTCGGGTCTGGTTTGGTTGGCGGGGGGGGGACGGTTTGCGGGTGTCGGGTCTGGTTGGGGGGGGGGGCGGTTTGCGGGTGTCGGGTCTGGTCGGGGGGGGGGGGCGGTTTGCGGGTGTCGGGTCTGGTCGGGGGGGGGGGCGGTTTGCGGGTGTCGGGTCGGGTCTGGTCGGGGGGGGGGGGTGGCGGTTTGCGGGTGTCGGGTCGGGTCTGGTTGGCGGGGGGGGGGGGGGGGCGGTTTGCGGGTGTCGGGTCGGGTCTGGTCGGCGGGGGGGGGGGGGGGGGGGCGGTTTGCGGGTGTCGGGTCGGGTCTGGTCGGCGGGGGGGGGGGGGGGGGCGGTTTGCGGGTGTCGGGTCGGGTCTGGTCGGCGGGGGGGGGGGGGGCGGTTTGCGGGTGTCGGGTCGGGTCTGGTCGGCGGGGGGGGGGGGGGCGGTTTGCGGGTGTCGGGGGGGGGGCGGTTTGCGGGTGTCGGGTCTGGTTGGCGGGGGGGGGGGCGGTTTGCGGGTGTCGGGTCGGGTCTGGTTGGCGGGGGGGGGGGGGGTTTGCGGGTGTCGGGTCGGGTCTGGTTGGCGGGGGGGGGGCGGTTTGCGGGTGTCGGGTCTGGTCCGGAGGCAGGGGGGAGCGGGTGTCAGGGGCGGGGGGAGCAGGAGCGGCGGGAAAGCAGGAGCGGCAGCGACAGGCGGGTTGGGTCCGGTCCGGGGGTGGGGGGGAGCAGGAGCGGGAGTCGGCAGGAAGCAGGAGCTGGCCGTGGGAGGAGCCTTATTCACGCAGCCCCAGTGAGGCCATTCAGCCAGGGCTAGGGGCTGCGTGCTTCGGGCCCCTCTCACACAGTTCGGCGCTTGGAGCTACTGCACTTGCGTGCCCACTGTAGCGCGCATATGCAGAGGTCCCGGCACTGTTTTCAGCGCAGGGACCTGGCTCCGCCCCCCCACACAGCTCGTGCTGGCTGCGCCGAGTGCCAGAGGACCTGTAAGTCGGTGGAGAATATCGAGGATTTTTTTAGGCGCCCGTTTTTTTTCTTGTGGAAACTTGGGCACTATATCTTTTAACTGACCCACAGCCTTGTCAGCTCTGAGTTCCTATTTCCTTCCTCACGCTGAGCCTGACACTGCCTTCTACTTTCGGTGGCCTGACATTGCAGGTACTCTATCGTGTTTCTAGCCATTTCTTCCTGCGCTTTTCTCTCCTGCCTTTCAATGTTCAAAACTTCTGTAAGCCGGTTCACCACAGCCTCTCTCTCCTGCCCCACTTTCTGATTCTCTTGTTCTAAATGCTCAACCTGCTCCGTGAGCATCTGAATTTGTTTCTGCATACATATTAAGCAAATCGCCTTTTCCTTCGATTTCTTCTGAACGCTACTACCCGTCCACTCGACCGCTTTCTCATACGGACTGCCGCAGTGTAGCATTTCTAGCATCCAGTGCTCAGAAATGTTTACTTTTCCAAATACATACGAGGATATCCTATCCTCTACCGTGGGTTTCTTGCCCTTAACCCTGTCAACATCCTGCCGTTCTGTTAGTTCTGCAAGGGTTTCCAAATACCTAGCCTGGTTACACAGTTCTTCACGTCACGATTTATAAGAACTAAATACATGCTGCACAGGATTTTGGCTCAACCAAGATTCAATTGTTTTGTTGAACATACACACAATTGCCTCCCTACTATAAATCACTACGATTTATATTAGATTAACGAACCCCAAAATGCAAACAGCTACGAAAGGGTAATTTGCATCGCAGTTACCTCCCCTGTATAAATCTGTACGATTTATGTGGGACTAACAAACCCCACAATACAAACCCCTATGAAACGGTCATTTGTATTGTGTTCCTAACACAGATGAGGCTGCACACAGGGAGGTTAAAGTAACCTTAGTCTTTAATAAGCCTGAGGGACTGGCTTATATACAGTGCTCTCAAGGGATGCTGGGATCCCTTGGGACATCAGGGGATGAGCTCCCTGGTGGTGGAACATGGGAGTGCATGCTTTACAGATACACAACATCACTCCCTCCCCCACAAAGTCAAAGCAAAAACTATTTACAAGGTGAGGCTTTCTTTCCCTGGTGGACCACCTCGGTACAAATGTCTGTTCTGGTGTGTTGGCTGTGCCCTTGCTGGGCTGGCATGTTGTTGGCCCTGCAGGGCTGCTAGGTGAGCCTGGCCTTGCTGGGCTGTTGGGCGTGATGGGTTCAATTTCCTGGTCCGGAGTGGTGTCGTTGATCCTTCGGGTGTGTGTTGTAGGCTCGAAAAGGTGGTGTCTGCTGTGGGTTGTTCAGGGCAGTCTGTGAACTGCAGCCTTGTTTGGTCCAGGTGCTTTCTGCAAATTTGTCCATTGTCTAGTTTGACTACAAACACCGTATTCCCTTCTTTAGCTATCACCGTGCCCGCGATCCACTTGGGACTATGTCCATAGTTTAGCACATACACAGGGTCATTCAGATCAATTTCCCGTGACACAGTGGTGCGACCATCATTTATATTTTGTTGCTATTGCCTGTTCTCTACCTGATCATGCAGGTTGGGGTGAACCAGCGAGAGTCTGGTTTTAAGTGTTCTTTTCATGAGTAGCTCAGCCGGGGCACCCCTGTGAGCGAGTGGGGTCTCGTGCGGTAGCTGAGCAGTACTCGGGACAGGCGGGTTTGGAGTGAGCCTTCTGTGACTCGTTTAAGGCTCTGTTTGATGTTTTGTACTGCCCGCTCTGCCTGCCCATTGTAGGCTGGTTTAAAAGGGGCCGAGGTGACATGTTTGATCCCATTTCGGGTCATGAATTCTTTAAATTCGGCACTGGTGAAACATGGCCCGTTGTCACTGACCAGTATGTCAGGCAGGCCGTGGGTGGCAAACATGGCCCTCAGGCTTTCAATGGTGGCGGTGGCGGTGCTTCCCGACATTATTTCACATTCAATCCATTTTGAAAAAGCATCCACCACCACCAGAAACATTTTACCAAGAAATGGGCCCACATAGTCGACATGGATCCTCGACCATGGTCTGGAGGGCCAGGACCACAAACTTAGTGATGCCTCTCTGGACACGTTGCTCAACTGAGCACATGCGCTGCATTGCCGTACACAGGACTCAAAGTCAGAGTTGATACTGGGCCACCACACGTAGGATCTGGCTAGCGCTTTCATCATTACTATACCCGGGTGTGTGCTGTGGAGATCCGAGATGAATGTCTCCCTGCCCTTTTTTGGTAGCACTACGCGGTTACCCCACAACAGGCAGTCTGCCTGAATGGACAGCTCGTCCTTTCGCCGCTGCAACGGCTTGAAATGGCTCTTGCATTTCAACGGGGATGCTGATCCAGCTCCCATGCAGTACAGTTTTTTTTACTCGGGACAGCAGAGGATCTTGGCTGGTCCAAGTCCTAATCTGGCGGGCTGTGACAGGTGATTTATCATTTTCAACCGCTTTCGTGACCATCAACAAGTCTGCGGGCTGCGCCACCATCAACAAGTTTGCAGGCTGCGCCATTTCCACCCCCGTGGAGGGCAATGGTAGCCGACTGAGAGCATCCGCACAGTTCTCGGTGCCTGGCCTGTGGCGGATGGTATAGTTATACGCTGATAGCGCGAGTGCCCACCTTTGTATGTGGGCTGAGGCATTAGTATTTATCTCCTTGTTTTCAGCGAACATGGATGTGAGGGGCTTGTGATCGGTTTCCAGCTCAAATTTGAGGCCAAACAGGTACTGATGCATTTTCTTTACCCCTAACACACATGCTAATGCCTCTTTCTCAATCATGCTGTAGGCCCTCTTGGCCTTAGACAAGCTCCTGGAAGCATAGGTGACAGGTTGCAACTTCCCCGCAACGCAACACACCCAACTCCGTACGACGACGCGTCACATGCTAGCACAAGTCTTTTACGTGGGTTATACAATACAAGCAGCTTGTTGGAGCATAAAATGTTTCTGGCTTTCTCAAAAGCAATTACTTTTTTTTTTCCCATTCCCAGTTCTCGCCTTTGCGCAATAACACATGTAAGGGCTCTAAAAGGGTGCTTTAATCCCAGAAGGAAGTTACCAAAATAGTTGAGGAGTCCCAGGAACCACCGCAGCTCCGTGAAGTTCTGTGGCCTGGGCGCGTTCCTGATAGACTCTGTCTTGGTGTCTGTGGGCCGAATGCCGTCCGCTGCGATCTTTCTCCCCAAAAACTCGCACTTCTGTTGCCATGAAAGACGCATTTCGACTTTCTTCAGCCACAGCCTACGCGATTCAATCACTGGAAGACCTCCTCCAGGTTTTGTAGGTGCTCGGCGGTGTCCTGACCTGTGACCAATATGTCGTCCTAAAAGACCATTGTGCATGGTACCGACTTGAGTAGGCTCTCCATGTTTCTCTGGAAGATCGCTGCAGCCGACCGAATTCCAAACAGGCATCTGTTGTAGCTGAACAGTCCCTTGTGCGTGTTGATGCAGGTGAAGTCCTTCGAAGGCTTCACCAGCTCCTGCGCCATGTAGGCCGAAGTCAGGTCGAGCTTGGTGAACGTCTTGCCTTCTGCCAGCTTCGCAAATAGGTCGTCTGCCTTAGGTAGTGGGTATTGGTCCTGTAGCGAGAAACGATTAATAGTTACTTTATAATCGCCGCAAATCCTGACCGTGCCATCACTTTTGAGTACTGGTACAATCGGGCTGGCCCACTCACTGAATTCCACTGGGGCGATGATGCCCTTGCGTTGCAGCCTGTCCAGCTCGATTTCCACTCTCTCCCTCATCATGTAAGGTACCGCTCGCGCCTCGTGGTGAATGGCTCGTGCCTCTGGGACAAAGTGGATCCGCACCTTTGCCCCGGAAAAGTTTCCAATGCCTGGCTCAAAAAGGGAAGGAAATTTGTTAAGAACCTGGGTACACGAGGCCTCATTGACATGTGATCGTGCTTGGATGTCATCCCAGTTCCAGCGGATTTTGCCCAACCAGCTCCTTCCAAGCAGTGTGGGGCCATCGTCTGGGACAATCCAGAGTGGCAGTTCGTGCACCATGACCTCATAGGTGACCTTGACCATGGCGCTGCCCAGGACAGTGAGAAGCTCTTTGGTGTATGTTCTCAGTTTCGTGTGGATAGGGCTCAGGGCTGGTCTGAATGCCTTGTTGCACCACAGTCTCAAACATCTTTTTACACATGATGGATTGGCTAGCGCCAGTGTCCAGTTCCATGACTACGGGTAAGCCATTCAGTTTTACGTTTAGCATTATAGGTGGACATTTCGTCTCAAATGTGTGCACCCCGTGTACTTCAGCATCTGCCTCCTCTCTCTGCGGCTCGAAATTGCTTTGATCCACCATGGACCGATCTTCCTCTGCCACGTGGTGGTTGGCAGGTTTTGCAGAGCTTGCAGCTCGTCTGCAAGGTCGTTGGAGGTGCCCCATTGTTCCACAGCTCTTGCAAACATACTCTTTGAAGCGGCATGAATAGGCTGCATGGAAGCCTCCACAACGCCAACAAGGTGTGAATTGCCTTGCATTCATCCTTTGTTGCGGACTCTGAGTCATCTGGGTCATCTGAGGCCTGCTGGCAGTTGCAGACTCGTGGGTTCTGCCCTGTACATTTCTGCTCACAAACACAGTTCCAGTTAATTTATGAACATTGCTCGCACTTGTGTGCTGATAGATTTGTTTGGTGTTATCACTGGTGGACATAAACGCCTGTGCTATCGCAATGGTCTTACTGAGGGTCGGTGTCTCTACAGTCAAAAGTTTTCGTAGGATGGTCTCGTGGCCAATGCCCAGTACAAAAAAGTCTCTGAGCATTTGCTCCAGGTAGCCATCAAACTCACATTGTCCTGCAAGTCGCCTTAGCTCGGTGAAGTAACTCGCCACTTCCTGACCTTCAGATCGCTGGTACGTATAGAACCGATACCTCGCCATCAGCACGCTCTCCCTCGGGTTAAGATGCTCCCGAACCAGTGTACACGGCTCCTCATACGACTTATCAGTTTGCTACATCGTTGCGTTGGATTCATATTCTTGTCGCCAGTTACTGTGTTCCTAACACAGATGAGGCTGCACACAGGGAGGTTAAAGTAACAGTGACCTCAGTCTTTAGTAAGACACTCCAGAGTGAGGTACAGGCCTTTGGGGCCGACTTATATACAATGCCCCCAAGGGATGCTGGGATCCCTTGGGACTTCAGGGGATGAGCTGCCTGGTGGCGGAACATGGGAGTGCATGCTTTAGATACACAACAATTTGCACAACAACTTGACAAACACCAAAATACAAACCCCTACGAAAAGAGTCATTTGTATCTGCACAACTTGACAGTTAAACCCGTCTGCGACTTGACTGTTACATATAATGTTATGCAGGCCCAATCACAAAACCCTCCTATGATTTGGCTGGAACAAACATACAATCACCAATTCCTTGGCTGTCTTCTGAGGTTGACTGTAGGCCCCTTTCTTGGTTGCAGCTTGAGTCCCTCTTGCAATAAAAGCTAACATTCCATTTGCCTTCATGATTATTTGCTGTGCGTCCACTCCAGCAGATTGGAAAACCGCAAATATAACGCTCTTATTTAAAAAAGGAGGCAGACAAAAAGCAGGAAACTATAGACCAGTTAGCCTAACTTCTGTCGTTGGAAAAATGCTGGAGTCCATTATTAAGGAAGCAGTAACGGGACATTTGGAAAAGCATGATTCAATCAAGCAGAGTCAGCATGGTTTTATGAAAGGGTAATCATGTTTGATAAATTTGCTGGAGTTCTTTGAGGATATAACGAGCAGGGTGGATAAGGGGGAACCAGTGGATGTGGAGTATTTGGATTTCAAGAATACATTGGATAAGGTGCCACATAAGAGGTTACTGCACAAGATAAAAGCTTGGGGGTAATATACTCGCATAGATAGAGGATTGGCTAACTAACAGAAAACCGAGAGTCTGGATAAACAGATCATTTTCCAGTTGGCAAACAGTGACTAGTGGGGTGCCACAGGGATCGGTGCTAGGTCCTCAACTATTTACAATCTATATTAATGACTCGAATGAAGGGACCGAATGTAATGTATCCAAGTTTGTTGACGGTACAAAGCTAGGTGGGAATGCAAGTTGTAAGGAGGACACAAATAATCTGCAAAGGGATGTAGACAGGCTACGTGAGTGGGTAAACATTTGGCAGCTGGAGTATAATGTGGGAAAATGTGAGGTTATCCATTTTGGCAGAAATAATAGAAAAGCAAATTATAATTTAAATCTAGAAATATTGCAAAATGCTGCAGTACAGAGGGACCTGGGGGTTCTTGTGCATGAAACACAAAACGTTAGTATGCAGGTACAGCAATTAATCAGGAAGGCAAATGGAATGTTGGCCTTTATTGCAAAGGGGATAGAGTATAAAAGCAGAAAAGTCCTGCTACCACTGTACAGGTTATTGGTAAGGCCACACCTGGAATATTGCGTACAGTTTTGGTCTCCTTATTTAAGGAAGGATAGACTTGCATTGGAGGCTGTTCAGAGAAGATTCACTAAGTTGATTCCGGAGATGACTTATGAAGATAAGTTGAGTAGGTTGGGCCTATACACATTGGACTTCAGAAGAATGAGAGGTGATCGTATTGAAACAGGCAGTGACTAATGGAGTGCCGCAGGGCTCAGTGCTGGGACCCCAGCTCTTTACAATGTACAGCAATGATTTGGATGAAGGAATTGAGTGTAATATCTCCAAGTTTGCAGGTGTCACTAAACTGGGTGGCGGTGTGAGCTGCGAGGGGGACACTAAGAGGCTGCAGGGTGATTTAGACAGGTTAGGCGAGTGGGCAAATGCATGGCAGATGCAGTATAATGTGGATAAATGTGAGGTTATCCACTTTGGGGGCAAAAACACGAAGACACAATATTATCTGAATGGTGGCAGATTAGGAAAAGGGGAGGTGCAACGAGACCTGGGTGTCATGGTTCATCAGTCATTGAAAGTTGGCATACAGGTACAGCAGGAGGTAAAGAAGGCAAATGGTATGTTGGCCTTCATAGCTAGGGGATTTGAGTATGGGAGCAGGGAGGTCTTACTGCAGTTGTACAGGGCCTTGGTGAGGCCTCACTTGGAATATTGCGTTCAATTTTGGTCTCTTAATCTGAGAAAGGACATTCTTGCTATTGAGGGAGTGCAGCGAAGGTTCACCAGACTAATTCCCGGGATGGCCGGACTGACATATGAGGAGAGACTGGATCAACTGGGCCTTTATACATTGGAGTTTAGAAGGATGAGAGGAGATCTCATAGAAACATACAAGATTCTGACGGGATGGGACAGGTTAGATGCGGGTAGATTGTTCCCGATGTTGGGGAAGTCCAGAACCAGGGGACACAGTCTTAGGATAAGGGGTAGGCCATTTAGGACTGAGATGAGGGGAAACTTCTTCACTCAGAGAGTTGTTAACCTGTGGAATTCCCTGCCGCAGAGAGTTGTTGATGCCAGTTCACTGGATATATTCAAGAGGGCATTAGATATGGCCCTTACGGCTAAAGAGATCAAGGGGTATGGAGAAAAAGCAGGAAAAGGGGTACTGAGTGAATGATCAGCCATGATCTTATCGAATGGTGGTGCAGGCTTGAAGGGCCGAATGGCATACTCCTGCACCTATTTTCCATGTTTCTATATAAGATAATGAGGGGGCTCGACAAGGTGGATGCAGAAAGGATATTTCCACTCATAGGACCTCGGGGACATTGTCTCAGAATAAGGGACCGTACATTTAAAACTGAGATGAGGAGAAATTTCTTCTCTGAGGGTTGTAAATCCATGGTATTCTATACCCCCAGAGAGCAGGGTCATTGAATATATTTAAGGTGGAGAGAGACAGATTTTTGAGCGATAAGGGAGTAAGGGGCCAAATGGCCTACTCCTGCTCCTATTTCTTATGTTAAGTTACGAGTCCTGAAGTCTCGCTGGCTTCTGTTACAGTTTTGATTCTGTTCCTGTACTGCTCTCTTGCCTTCGAAAATGGATCTTCTTTATACCAAAAACCAACTTGCAATCTTGAAACAGATTTAACACGATGGCGGCATCAAATGTGAGCTCTTGATGGCCAATTGTCCCTCATTTAAGGTCATTGTCCATGATTAATTAACCGCCTATCTGTAGGTGAGGTTGTTTACATTGTTACTTAATTGTTGGTTTCTAGTCGCATTCTTATTCAAATAGTTCCGGGTCCGGTCCATTGACTAAGCCTACACTGATATCAGCCTTTCTGGAGCCATGGTCCACGTTTCTTTAACAATGTAATCCCTTAAGGTAAATTAATTCTTGTATTTTTTTCAGACAGAAACCATTAAAGGTGTGAATGTCTCTCTTCTGGTGCTCTGATGATGATCAATCTTTCGATGAGTTATAGTTTCGCTGCAATGGTTGGGACCATTGAATGTGTGAATGGCATTGTCTGTGTTGATTGTCTCTGACTACCACTTCCTGGCCCAGATAGAAACCATTAAAGATGTGGATGTCTCTCTTCTGCTGCTCTGATGATTTAGCTGCCATGTTTGAATCAACCCTTTCCTGCCCAGCTCCTTTTGCAGGCTGTAATGCAGTTCTGGGTTTTTTCTATAATAGTCCAATTTTTACTGTTGGGTGGGGAGGAACATCTCCCCTGCCCCGCATTAATATCTCCTATGTTAATTACTCCCGTCCATTCTTCTGCCGTTGAGTGCATTGTCGGTCCCAGTCAAATCTCTCATTCCTTTTGCACTTTCCTCAAGATCTCATACAGGTCTTTTATGAACCTTGTTTGAGCTTTGGTCAGGACTGGTACCAACACACGAGTCAGGGTCTGCCTTGCCCTACGGAGAGAGTGCCTTGTGCTTTTGGAGAGGCTGGCCCTCATATAAGAATTAGAGACAGGACCTTGTCCCATTTCTTTGGATCCTCCCCTAGCTCCTTCCTAAGCCTTTCCTTTAAGATCTGGTTCATCCTTTCCCCTATACCCGATGATTGGGGGTTGTGCGCCACATGCCATTTCCCCTGTATCCCTAAAAGTTTCAGGGTGGTCTGCATGACTTGTCCTGTGAAATGGCTCCTCTGATCTGATTCCACTAATGGAGGACTAGGTATTTAGAAACCTTTACATCCTGGGGGAAATAAACTCCCCCAAATCACTTACAACTGGACTTCTGAATCCCAACGGCCGAGACTTTGGCACTTCCAGTCACCATATTACTTCTGCAGTTATTGATCTGCTTAACCACTTCCTCATGTCCACCTTTGATGCCCTTGTCCCCAGCAAAACGTTTACTTGCTCCAATCCAGATTGATCTCCCTGGTATGGCCCACATTTTAGCTTAGTCAGGTCTAAGGGAAACTTGATTGTATCTAGCAGACAACTCCACCCTCACCCGCAACAGATGCAAGATATTCGTGGACTATTTTATCCAAGATTGAGACCATTCATTTGGCAGTCTCTGATGATCCCCTTGCTCCAAGGTGATGACATTGTAAATGTTTGCCTCTCATTGGGTATTCCCTTTTGCCACCATCGACCCATTCCTTCAAAAAATTCACCGTTAACCCTTCTGTCCTTGCAAGCTACTGCCCCAGCTCCAACGTCCCTTCTCCAAATTTCTTGAATGTGTTGTTGCCTCCACAATATGTACTGATCTTTTCTGCAACTCCAATCAGATTTCTGTCCTTAACACAGGACTGAAACAGCCCTAACCAGTGTTCCCTCTGGAGTCTCAAGGCTCTATCGTCTGCCCCCTCTTCCTTATCACTCACAGTCATCTTCTATATGTACGCTGACAATACCCAGCTCTACCACTTTACCATCTATCTCTACTCCTCCCTATCTCTATAACCACCTATAATTCCTCCCCCCTGAACTCTAATACAAAAGCAAAATACTGCGGATGCTGGAATCTGAAATAAAAACAGAGAATGCTCGAAATCTCAGCGGGTCAGGCAACATCTGTGGAGAGAAAAACAAAGTTAATGTTCGATAAGAGCATGTTCTTAAGCATTGAAAGGGGGAGGGGAAGAAAGAACAAAAGAAAAGGTCTGTGATGGGGTGGAAGACAGGAGAGATTAGGGAGATTAAAGGGGTGATGGGCCAAATTGAAATGGTAATGACAGAAGTTAGAAAAAGGTTAATCTGGCTAGGGTGTGAATGGCGGAGTAATAACCAGCTGCCATTAGAGACAAAGGGAAAAAAAATAGAAGATGGGGGTCGGGTGTTGGGGGCGGCGGGGGTGGGGGGGGGGGGTGGTGGGAAGGGAGCCAAAGATGGCCAGAGGTTATGCTCTGAATTTGTTGAACGTGATGTTGAGTCCAGAAGGCTGTAAATGAATGATGAGGTGCTGTTCCCCCGAGGATGGTGATGGTGGAGGTGGAGGTGGAGGTGGAGGTGGAGGATTAAAGTGACAGGCGACCGGAATCTCAGGGTCACACTTAAGGACTGAACATAGAAACATAGACATAGAAACATAGAAAATAGGTGCAGGAGTAGGCCATTCGGCCCTTCGAGCCTGCACCGCCATTCAGTGAGTTCATGGCTGAATATGCAACTTCAGTACCCCATTCCTGCTTTCCCGCCATACCCCTTGATCCCCCGAGTAGTAAGGACTACATCTAACTCCTTTTTGAATATATTTAGTGAATTGGCCTCAACAACTTTCTGTGGTAGAGAATTCCACTGGTTCACCACTCTCTGGGTGAAGAAGTTTCTCCTCAACTTGGTCCTAAATGGCTTACCTCTTATCCTTAGATTGTGACCTCTGGTTCTGGACTTCCCCAACATTGGGAACATTCTTCCTGCATCTAACCTGTCTAAACCCGTCAGAATTTTAAACATTTCTATGAGATCCCCTCTCATTCTTCTAAACTCCAGTGACTACAAGCCCAGTTGATCCAGTCTTTCTTGCTATATCAGTCCCGCCATCCCGGGAATCAGTCTAGTGAACCTTTGCTGTACTCCCTCAATAGCAAGAATGTCCTTCCTCAAGTTAGGTGACCAAAACTGTACACAATACTCCAGGTGTGGCCTCACCAAGGCCCTGTACAACTGTAGTAACACCTCCCTGCCCCTGTTCTCAAATCCCCTCACTATGAAGACCAACATGTCATTTGCTTTCTTAACTGCCTGCTGTATCTGCATGTCAACCTTTGATGACTGATGTACCATGACACCCAGGTCTCGTTGCACCTCCCCTTTTCCTAATCTGTCACCATTCAGACAATAGTCTGTCTCTCTGTTTTTACCACCAAAGTGGATAACCTCACATTTATCCACATTATACTTCATCTGCCATGCATTTGCCCACTCGCCTAACCTATCCAAGTCACTCTGCAGCCTCATAGCATCCTCCTCGCAGCTCACACTGCCACCCAACTTAGTGTCATCCGCAAATTTGGAGATACTACATTTAATCCCCTCGTCTAAATCATTAATGTACAATGTAAACAGCTGGGGCCCCCCAGATGACTGCTTTGCTGAACGGAGGTGTTCAGCAAAGCGGTCACCCAATCTATGCTTGGTCTCTCCAATGTAGAGGAGACCACATCGTGAGCAGCGAATACAGTATACTAAATTGAAAGAAGTACAAGTAAATTGCTGTTTCACCTGGAAGGAGTATTTGGGGCCCTGGATAGTGGGAAGGGAGGAGGTAAAAGGGCAGGTGTTGCATCTCCTGCGCTTGCATGGGAAGGTGCCGTGGGAAGGGGAGGAGATGCTGGCGGTGAACTCTGTTGATTTGACTCTGCTTTCTTGTTCATCTCTCTCTCCCTCCCTTTTTCTCACCTTTGGTGAGTATGCCTTCAGTTATCTCAGCCCCATGCTCTGCAATTCCCTCCCTATACCTCTTTGCTGCTCCATCTTCCTCTCCTTTCTTTAAAGCTCTTTGAAAAAGCTTTGAGTCACCTCTCCTTCATTGTCTCTATGTTCATTTGTGTTTGATCATGCATCTATGAAGCACCTTGGAACATTTTTTATGATAAAGGTAAGTTGCTATTAGCTCAGTAAGAAAATCCTTACAGGAATATTAACTTTGCAAAATTCCTGGGGGAAAATTGGACCTTTTCATTCAATTAAAAATGTGTAGGCCAACATCCAAACACTGGGAGAGAAGAGAGCAGAAAGAACTGCTTTTCCTTTAAATATTTGTGCAATACGATGATCACAGTAATGATGTGACACCTGGGGTGGTGGGTGACATTTGTTATACTGTTGACAGCAACTTTGCTGCCTGTGGCACACCACAAAAGGTTATCATTCTTGCGTCCTTTTCTCTTCAGCTTTTCAAACATTTTTTCTTTAGTCATTATTTTTCAGTGTGTAAAAGTTTACTTTTGTTGATAAATTGCGGTTATCTGAATGAGCACAAGATACCAATTGATGGGGAATAGAGAACTTATCTTTTCTAGATCAGTATCAGATTTAAACTCTTCCAGATTAGATAACGCAGTCAGTTTCAGAGGAAATTTCTTTCTGTTCTACTCAAGGGAGAAAGACTTCCTTTGTGTACCACGTGTAACAACATTATAAAGAAAAATATTCCTTAAGGATGTAAATTAGATTTAAATGAGGATGGATCAAAATAGTTAATGTGCTAAATGATAATTCCTGGAAGTATTCACTATAGGAGACGCTAGTAGCACTCCACCAATCATACGAGGTTAAATTAGATATCACTTGCTTGGGCATCTATACAGAGATAAAGATCTCAAAGCCAATAAGCATGCGCAAATTCTGGAACTTCCAGTCAAAAAAGCAATTGCTGGCGCAGCGTAGAGCCTGCTTGCATCAGCATAACGGGATATCTAAGACTTAAATTATACATTTTTATATCCTAGATTATGCACACACTTTATTAAATGAGTTTATGCAAATATTGGCCTGGATTATTGATGTATAAAGCTATCAAATTTTTAAATTCTGTACATTGTATAATTATTAGAGTCGAGGATTCCATTTCAATAGGGCATTCCCTTCGAAAATGATTGAAATGGAATTCCGCTGATGGATTGGAGGACCGGGCCCACGTGATCCCAGGTACGTTTCCGAACCGCCTGCATCCCTGGCATCCGTGGGCCATTATGCTACCCTCTGCCTCAAACCCCAAGACTGCAACTTTTCGCAGCCTGGGTGCCAGGAGGTACTTTCATCATTGTTTCAGGGGTCGGAGGTGGACTCTGGAGGTTTGTCGCCAGCCACAATTTCTAGCCCAGAGTCAGGCAACTAAATTTTTTTAATTCCTTTCTTTTTATGTGGTTGACGCTGGCAAGGCTGGCATTTATTGCCCTGAAAAGCGAATGGTGGGTCTTCTCCTTGAACCACTGATAGTAGATTTGATACAACTCAGTGACTCAACAAGCCACTTCAGAGAGCAACCATGTTGGTGTAAAACATAGAAACATAGAAAATAGGTGCAGGAGTAGGCCATTCAGCCCTTCGAGCCTGCACCACCATTCAATATCATGGCTGATCATTCACCTCAGTACCCCTTTCCTGCTTTCTCTCCATACCCTTGATCCCTTTAGCTGTAAGGACCACATCTAACTCCCTTTTCAATAATATCCAATGAACTGGCATCAACAACTCTCTGCGGTAGGGAATTCCACAGGTTAACAACTCTCTGAGTGAAGAAGTTTCTCCTCATCTCAGTCCTAAATGGCTTACCCCTTATCCTTAAACTGTGTCCCCTGGCTCTGGACTTTCACAACATTGGGAACATTCTTCCTACATCTAACCTATCCAGCCCCGTCAGAATTTTGTATGTTTCTATGAGATCCCCTCTCATCCTTCTAAACTCCAGTGAATACAGGCCCAGTCGATCCAGTGTCTCCTCATGTTTCAGCCCTGCCATCCCGGGAATCAGTCTGGTGAACATTTGCTGCACTCCCTCAATAGCAAGAACATCCTTCCTCAGATTAGGAGACCAAAACTGAACACAATATTCCAGGTGAGGCCTCACCAAGGCCCTGTACAACTGCAGTAAGATCTCCCTGCTCCCATACTCAAATCCCCAAGCTATGAAGGCCAACATACCATTTGCCGCCTTCACCGCCTGCTGTACCTGCATGCCAACTTTCAGTGACTGATGTACCATGACACCCAGGTCTCGTTACACCTCCCCTTTTCGTAATCTGCTGTCATTCAGATAATATTCTGCCTTTGTGTTTTTGCCCTCAAAGTGTATAACCTCACATTTATCCACATTATACTGCATCTGCCATGCATTTGCCCACTCACCTAACCTGTCCAAGTCACCCTGCAGCCTCTTGGCGTCCTCCTCACAGCTCACACTGCCACCCAGCTTAGTGTCATCTGCAAACTTGGAGATATTACACTCAATTCCTTCATCTAAATCATTAATGTATATTGTAAATAGCTGGGGTCCCAGCCCCGAGCCCTGCGGCACCCCACAAGTTACATCCTCAAAAAACTGCTTGCCATTCTGAAAAGGACCCATTTATCCCGACTCTCTGCTTCCTGTCTGCCAACCAGTTCTCTATCCACGTCAGTACATTACCCCCGATACCATGTACACCAAGCTTTTGTGTGGGACCTTGTCAAAAGCGTTTTGAAAGTCCAAGTACATCACATCCACTGGTTCTCCCTTGTCCACTCTACTAGTTACATCCTCAAAAAATTCCAGAAGATTTGTCAAGCATGATTTCCCTTTCATAAATCCATGCTGACTTGCTGAAGTCGATTCTGTCACTGCTTTCCAAATGCGCTGCTATTTCATCTTTAATAATTGATTCCAACATTTTCCCCACTACTGATGTCAAGCTAACCGGCCTATAATTACCAGTTTTCTCTCCCTCCTTTTTTAAAAAATGGTGTTGCATTAGCTCCCCTCCAATCCATAGGAACTGATCCAGAGTCGATAGACTGTTAGAAAATGATCACCAATGTATCCACTATTTCTAGGGCCACTTCCGTAAGTACTCTGGGATGCAGACTATCAGGCCCCGGAGATTTATCGGCCTTCAATCCCATCAATTTCCCTAACACAATTTCCCGCCTAATAAGGATTTCCCTCAGTTCCTCCTTCTCACTAGACCCTCGGTCCCCTAGTATTTCCGGAAGGTTATTTATGTCTTCTTTCATGAAGACAGAACCAAAGTATTTGTTCAGTTGGTCTGCCATTTCTTTGTTCCCCATTATAAATTCACCTGAATCTGACTGCAAGAGACTTACGTTTGTTTTCACTAATCTTTTTCTCTTCACATATCTATAGAAGCTTTTGCAGTTAGTTTTTATGTTCCCAGCAAGCTTCTTCTCATACTCTGTTTCCCCCCTCCTAATTAAACCCTCTGTCCTCCTCTGCTGAATTCTAAATTTCTCCCAGTTCTTGAGTTTGCTGCTTTTTCTGGCCAATTTATATGCCTCTTCCTTGGATTTAACACTATCCTTATTTTCCTTTGTTAGCCATGGTTTTATTTTTACTCCAGACAGGGATGGACAATTGTTGAAGTTCATCCATGTGATCTTTAAATGTTTGCCATTGCCTGACGGTTGGAACTTACTTTCGGTGTCTTAGTGGGGACACTTAATGTTTGTGAACAATTGGTGTAATACTCATTGGCCAATAACTGTAATTTCTCAGCCTGTCTTGATGAGTACGCACATGCTGCAGATTAGAGATGGCAGAAGATATATTCGACAGCATTATGTGCCCAATCTAAGACATGCCAGACTGATGAGGAGGACCAGACCTTACACCCGCTGCACAGAGAGAAGCGGTCTTGCCTCAACTTGTCCGATAACGCTTGCCTTGGGAGACTACGCTTCATTCAACAAGGAGGTTATCAGTGAGATATGCCAGCTCATCAGGGGAGATCTGCAGCCTTACCAGCACCATCAGGACCGCACTGTCAGTCGAGGTCTCGGTCACTGCGGCACTTTCGTTCTACGCGTCAGGTTCCTTTCAGGCCTCAACTGGTGACATTTGCGGTATATCTCAGCGTGCCACACATTGCTGCATTAGACAGATCACTGAAGCCCTTTTTGCATGCAGGATGGACTTTATCAGCTTCCCTGTGACGAGGGAGGCTCAGCCTGGGAGGGCTTTAGGATTCTACTGAATAGCAATTCTACCGAGTTAGCAAACTTCCCCAAGGTGCAGGGAGCAACAGACTACGCACATCACGAAGCGGGCATCTTTTCAGGATGCAGAGGTTTTTAGGAACTGCAAGGGATTCCACTCCCTGAATGTGCAACTCGTTGTCGACCACCAGCAAATTATTATGGCAGTGAATGCCAAATTTCCAGGCAGCATCCATGATGCTCACATCCTGCGTAAGAGCGCTGTATCTGACATGTTTACCAGTCAGCCACAAGGTCAGTACTGGATGCTTGGTGACAAAGGATATGCCCTCACCACCTGGCTGATGACCCCCCCCCCCCCCTGCGTGACACCCACACCGAAGCCGAGAAGCGATACAACGAAAGCCACAGAGCCACTCGCAATATCGTGGAGAAAACTATTGGAGTGCTTAATCCGTGCTTTAGATGCCTGGACCATTCAGGAGGCGAGCTCCAATACCACCCTGAGCAGGTAGCACAATTCGTGGTAGTGTGCTCAATGCTGCACAATTTGGTTATCAGGAGGGGAAAAGAATTGTCAGAAGGGAACAAGAATTGCCAGAAGGGACTGACTGTCCACCTCAGGAAAGAGAGGAAGAGGAGGACGAGGATAGTGGATGTTGACCTTGGGCCTGACAATCAGGCTGACACTGAGACCATGCCCCTGTCCCCCTCTAGACAGCAGGAAAGGCCCCGTCAGCAGCTCATAAATGAGCGCTTTGCTTGAAAGAACATTGTTATTTACAAAGCTGCAACACTGCTGGGTGTGCTGGTCATTCGTCAATGGTGTGCATCACCTTGGTGACAGTTAAAGTTTAAGTTGATTCAATTTAAGTGTAATTATACCCTTTCATGTTAAGGAATCACCAGTGTGTAACGGTGCAGCTATCTGAGACAATGCGCAACAAGGGTTTGTTAAATAAAAACATTTAATCCGACCATTTGTGTGAAATCATAATTATATCTGTAAAAAAACAACCCGCCCCAGTGCCGTGCTCAGGAACTGAATTATTGCCTCCAGTTCTCCCATTTTGTTTCTGGTGCTGTGTACATTACTGTACAGGCAAATAAATTTGCTTTTATTAATCACACCTCTCGATTCATTTTTAAGTTATTTTATACTTGTGTTCTATGACCGTTTGTTGTTTTTTTTCCTTTCCTTGGTCTTACCTTTACTCTCATCCCCTATTTCTGTTATCTTTCCCTACTGTTATTTCTACCAGATCTCTGCCCCGTCTTACTAGTTTAAAGTCTTACTTGCAGCCCTATTTTACCCTTTCCACTAGGATCTCGCTCCTGTTTCAGTTCAGGTGGAGCCTGTCCCAGTGGGACAGCTCCTTCTTGTCCCAGTAATATTCCTCGTGCTCCATGAACTGGAACGACCTCCCCTTCCCACATTACTCCTTCAACCATGCATTCACCTTCCTGATCTGTCTATCCCTTTGCCAATCAGCACGTAGCTCAGATAATAATCCTGAGATTATAACCTCGGAGTGCTGATTTTTAATTTAGTTTTGAGCTCTTGATATTCCCTTACAGGACCTCCTCCCTATTCTTCTATATGTTGTTTATTGGTTCCAACATGGACCACAACAACTGGATCTTCATATTATAAATCTTCATCTATTGGTTCTATTACCTCAAACCGTACTATCATATAGAAATTATCACATATAGCATAATATGATATTGTTGATTCATCTGATATCACCTGCAACATCCTATGGGATACCTTTCCTTTCATTTTCGGCGGGTTCACAGCGATTTTCTCGGCAGTACAGCTGTTTTTCTGCCCAGCGAAAGATTCCCCTTTTTGTTTTTCAATGTTATTGCCCAAATCTGAAAACACGCACTGGGACCAAACCGCCGAGAAAATCGCCAGAGCGTAAGTTTTGTCTTAGTCCGTCCAGGTCGCCAAGGGAACCGCCCTGTGAAAGCAGCTTAAACAGGGCGGTAGGTCAGTACTCTTCAAAGTTAAAGGTTCTTTATTTATTTAAAAATTTTTAAAGGTTCTTTAGTTATTTAAAAAAAAAATTTAAATGGTGAATATGTGTAAAAGTGTCTTAGGAATGTTTTTTAACTTTTTTTTAGGCCCAACCACAGCCTTGGACGAAATTTTTTTTAAACTGCCCGTTTTACTTAGTTTCCCCTTAACCACCGAGAATAATGGTGCAAGACCCATTTTCTCGCCGGGCGATTAGTTTTAACTTAAAGTGCTTAAAAGTACTTACCAAACATTAGCGGTTTTTCTGGGCGGGCAATCGGGTTTTGAGGGGCTCTCGGAAAAGTCTAGCCCTTTGAGTTTAGATATATTTGGGAGTGTGTATTATGCACTGCAGAGAAGGTATTGTAATATCGAGAAAAAGAAGGGTTTATGAATTTATACAAGTTCCAGGTGGACTCGAGTACAATAGCTGAAAGAGAAAAGTGGCAATTAGACTGCAGTGTTAATGTGTTTCTGACAATTATGGCCATCTTTTTCTCCTTACTGGTGATTAAAATGTCCACAATAAATAAGGTTGTTTTATTGGCAGAAGAAAGAAACATTAGATGCCGAGAACGACCTAGGCTCAGATAAATGTTTAGTCTGTACATTTGCCAAGTTTAGATCAAACAAATATTTAATCAGTATCTGCTGTAAATGTTCATGCCCTATAGGTATGCCTTTTACCTTGTCATCTTTTGTGTAGGAAACCAGGTGGAAGGGATATTTGCTCTGTGGCCATTGAATCAGTTGACGAGTTGGCAGTTTCACATGCCAAGTCAAAGCTATTGAGAAGTTTTCTAAACTGCATTTCCACTACAGATTCAGGATGCTGCAAATCTTTACACAAGTCTCCATCCGATCTGACCTCATTACCTCTCCCACTATTGACAGATCACTTCTGTCATCTCTACTTCAGCTGCCACCTATTCCATCAGCATGGGTGCCCTCGAAACTCTCATGGTCTCAATATTAGCAGCACCAACAGCAACACCAACCTTCTCCATAGTCACCTGATGCTGCACAGGACAGAGGGCTTGAGCACCCGACCACATTGCTGCCAGGGGTGGCCTCACCATGGCCACATTTACTTCACTTGACGTGGTACATCCTGGCTGCCACATGATGCGCCAGGTTGGCACCACCCCACACCAACAATAATAATGCATCCCTACAATGTCCAAGCCATTCCATTCACACTCATCAGTATTGCGGGGGTACCGTTATGTCTCAATATTCACTGCAACTCACTAAGCCACTTCCAAAGGTGCACTCAAATCTGTCCAAGAAGGCAAAATGTTGAAAAAAAAAGGTTTCAATGTTTGACAGCACATTAACAGAAACTTTACATGAACATTGACTAAAACACCCAACCCTTGCATATTAGTTGGTATGATTGGACTAGGATGAGGGTGAGTATGAGGGGTGGCTATTGAGATGGGGATGTGATAATATAGATAGAGTGAGAGGGATGAGTGGAGGTGCAAGGCAAGTTGGTGTGAGTAAGAATGTGCAGGAGTAGGGTAGGGACGGCAGAGCGATGGGGATGTGATGAGAGGCACAGCAGGATGAGCTTGAATGTGGCTTTGTACTAAGGTTTCGTGATCTACTGAGATCATTGAAATGTTTGCGGCACTGCTCCCAGGTTGTCCCGACCACATCCCTGCTTGTGCCCTCCTCTGCAATGTACAACCAGGCTGCATTGATCTCCTGGAGAGGTGCCTTTGGCCCATGGGAAGAGAAGAGGATATGGAGGGAGTCGTGGGCGAGCCTGGGTGCAGCCCTGCACCTCTGCAGTCATTGTCAATGTTTGCAGCACTTCACTGCTGTACAAATGTCAAAATAAAGTTGGTCCCAGTCCCTTTAAGGAAACCGGCTGATGACCCGTCATCAAATGACGTCACCAGACCTGCTTCCTGTGATTGGCCGGGAAACGCACTGGGGCTTTATAAGTCCAATCGCGCGAAATGAATTTCAGAGGCCGGGATGGAGCCAGCAGTGGGATCGGGACCGGTCACCGACACAGACCTGCTAAGGTCAGCAAAATCACAGCCAATGTCCTTTTTGAGTTCCATGACCTTTTGACTTCCTGGTGAGAGTGCTACCACTGAGCCAAGGCTGCCCTTGAGAAGTTGGTGAAGGTACTCCCAAAATGATGATGGGTAGGGAGTTCCAGGCTTTTGATCCAATGACTCTGACAAAACAGTGTCCAAATTGGGATAGTTTGTGATTTGGAGGTGTACTTATGTACCTGTTGCCTTTGACCTTCTAGGCGGTGGAGGTCATGAGTTTGGAAGGAGCTGCCAAAGAAGCCTTGGCTACTTGCTGCAGTACATTATGTAGATATAACACACAGCGGTCACGATATGCTGGTGATTGAGGGAGTGGATGTTTAAACTGATGGTTGGGGTGACAATCATGCGGACTGCATATCCTGGATAGTATCAAGCTTCTTGGGTGTTGTTCCAGCTGCACACATCCAGGCAAGTGGAAAACATTCCATCACACTCTAATTTGTACTTTGTAGTTAGTGGAGAGGATTTAGGGAGCCAGGAAGTAAGCTATTCACCACAGAATACTCAGCTTCTGATCTGTGGCTGGTCCAGTTTCTGGTCAATGGTGACTCCCATTGTATGGGCAGCAGCAATGGTAATGCCATTGACTGTCAAGGAGAGGTAGTTAGGCATTTGTTGGAGATGATTATTGCCTGGTACTTGTGTGGTGCAAATGGAGGTCTTGCTGCTTACAGGCATGGACACTCATTATCTGGGAAACTGTGAATGGAGCTGAACACTGCAATCATCAGTAAACTCACCACTTCTGTTTTTTTTGATGAAGCAGCTGAAGATAGTTGGGCATAGGATGCTGGCCTGAGGAACTGTGCTTTGGACACAGAAAAGGCTATGGGCCCTGACAATATCCTGCTATCGTGCTGAAGACCTGTGCTCCACAACTATCCACTGTGCCAGTGTAGTTGCAACACTTGGCTACTACATGACAATGTGGAAAATTGCCCAACCCTATCCTGTTCACAAAAAGAATGACAAATCCAAGCAGGTTAATTGTTAATACAAAAGCAAAATACTGCAAATAAAAACAAAATGCTGGAAATCTCAGCAGGTCAGGCAGCATCTGTGGAGTGAAACAGAGTCAATTACTGCCTACCAGCCTACTCTTAATCATCAGCAAAAGTGATGGAAGGAGTTGTAAAAGTGCTATAAAGTTATGTTTATTCAGCAATAATGCGCCGCATATTGGACGCCTTCTGTGCTGTCTTGTTGTTGTGATGTCTTAGGACTGAGATGATTGGCCTCCAACAACCACACCATCTTCCTTTGTGCCAATATGATTCTAGTCACAGCAGAGTTTGCACCGAGCCCCTTTGACTTCAGTTTGACAAGGACTTCTCCATGCCACACTCGGTCGAATACTGTCATGATGTCAAGGGCAGTTACCGTGAACTCAGCTCGCATCCATATTTGGGCCAAGGCTACAATGTGGTCTGTAGCCAAGTGGTCCTGATGGAACTGAAACTGAGCATTGATGAACAGGTTAGAATCATAGAATAGTACAGCACAGATGGCGGCCATTTGGCCCGTCGATACTGCGCTGGATTATTGCTGAATAAACATTATCCCACTTTTGACAAGTGAATTCCAGAGCCTCAACTGTGGGTCACAAAACAGATAGTACTTAAGAACATAACAATTTGGAGCAGGAGTAGGCCATTTGATAAGATTATGGCTGATCTGATCTTGGGCTCAGCTCCATTTCCCTGCTCGCTCCCCATAACCCTTCACATCCTTATCGCTCAAAAATCTGTCTATCTCCACCTTTAAATATGTTCAATGACTGCGCCTCCACAGCTCTCTGGGGCAGAGAATTCCACAGATTTACAACTCTTAGAGAGAAGAAATTCTTCCTCATCTCAGTTCTAAATGGGCGACCCCTTATTCTTAAACTATGCCGCCTAGTTCTGGATTCCCCCATGAGTGGAAACATCCTCTCTGCATCTACCTTGTCAAACCCCCTTAGTATCTTATATGTTTCAATAAGATCACCTCTCATTCTTCTAAACTCCTATGAGTAGAGGCCCAACCTGCTCATCCTTTCTTCATAAGTCAACCCCCTCATCTTTGGAATCAACCAAGTGAACCTTCTCTGAACTGCCTCCAATGCAAGTATATCCTGCCTTAAATAAGGAGACCAAAACCTGTATGCAGTACTCTAGGTGTGGCCTCACCAATACCTTGTACAGTTGAAGCAGGACTTCTCTGCTTTTATACTCCATCCCCCTTGCAATAAAGGACAACATTCCATTTGCCTTCCTGAGTACTTGCTGTACCTGCATACTCACTTTTTGTGTTTCATGCACAAGGACCCCCAGGTCCTTCTGTAGTGCAGCATTTTGTAGTTTCTCTCCATTTAAATTATAATTTGTTTTATCTACTATTTCTGCCAAAGTGGATAATCTCACATTTTCCCACATTATACTCCATCTGCCAAATTTTTGCCAACTCACTTAGCCTGTCCCTTTGCAGATTTTTTGTGTCCTCCTCACAATTTGCTTTCCCATCCATCTTTGTATCATCAGCAAACTTGGCTACATTACACTTGGTTCCTTCATCCAAGTGATTAATATAGATTGTAAATAGTTGAGGCCCCAGCACTGATCCCTGTGGCACCCCACTAGTCACTGTTTGCCAACCTAAAAATGACCCATTTATCCCGACTCTTTGTTTTCTGTTGGTTAGCGAATCTTCTAGCCACGCTAATATATTGCCATCAATCCCATAAGCTCGTATCTTGTACAGTAACTTTTTATGTGGCACCCTATCAAATGCTTTCTGGAAATCCAAATACACGGCATCTACTGGTTCCCTTTGATCTACCCTGCTCGTTACATACTCAAATTTGTCAAGCATGATTTCCCTTTCATAAAACCATGCTGACTCTGACTGCATTTTGATTTTCTAAGTGTCCTGCTACAACTTCCTTAATTTGGACTCCAGCATTTTCCCAATAACGGGTGTTAAGATAACTGGTCTATAGTTTCCTGCTTTCTGTGTCCCTCCTTTCTTAAATAGGGGCATTACATTTGCGGTTTTCCAGTCCGCTGGGACCTCTCCAGAATCCAGGGAATTTTAGTGGATTACAACCTGTGGTGTATGTAGCACATAAATCACTGACTCCACATGGTCTGGTGTGATTCTAACTGCTGTGACCGTCGTCCTTTATTGTTCAGCTCCAGAGTGCCTCTCCGGTGTGGTGGTCAGCCTTATATAGCCCTTGTTGTGCAGGTACTACCAGGTTTCCCACCACAGTGCCCTCTGTGGTGTGGCATAGTGCTTACATTACATTTACGGTACTGGGACAATACGCACATCATTACATAACACAACCAATATGTCCACTATCTCTGCAGCCACCTCTTTTAAGATCCTAAGATGCAAGCCATCAGGTCCAGGGAACTTGTCCATCTTTAGTCCCATTTGTACTTTTTCTATAGTGATGGTGATTGTTTTAAGTCCCATCCATCCAATAGCCCCTTGATTATCAATTATTGGGATGCAGGTACAGCAAGTAATCAGGAAGGCAAATGGAATGTTGTCCTTTATTGCAAGGGGGATGGAGTATAAAAGCATTTTTTCTTCTACCATTTTTTTTAGTCATCTTTGCTGGTTTCTAAAAATATCCCAATCCTCTGGCCTTCCACTATTCTTCGTAACATTGTATGCCTTTGTTTTCAATTTGATACCATCCTTTACTTCCTTGGTTAGCCACAGATGATTCATCCTTCTATTAGGGCTAGACTTTCACCTCCATTTTCGGATGTTTTCTCAGCAGTACAACTGCCTGGCGAAAGTTTCCCCCTTACTTTTTGAATGGTACTGCCCAAATCTCGGAGTAAACCGGCGACATGCACCACCGAGAAAATTGCCAGGGCGTAAGTTTGGCCTCAACGGAAGCCTGTCCAGACTGCTGAGGGAACCGCCCTGTGAAAGCAGCTTAAACAGGGCGGTAGGTCAGTACTTTGCAAAGAAAGGTAAATTAAAGGTTCTTTATTTTTTAATTGAAAAATGGTGATTAGCTTTAGTCTTGGGCATGATTTTTAACTTTTTTGTGAAATTTTAAAAAAAGTTTTCCTCCCGCCCTAGGCCCAACTGCAGCCTTGGAATAAACGTTTTAAAACATTTCAAGAACTGCCCGTTTCACTTAGTTTCGCCTTTAACCGCCGAGAATACTGGTGCAAGATCCATTTTCTCACTGGGCGACTATTATTATGAAAAATGTTGACGGTTTTTCTGGGAGGGCAATCGGGCGTTGAGGGGCTCTCGGGAAAGTCTAGCCCTTAGAGTCTTTCTTACTGGAATATATCTTTACTGAGAGTTATGAAATATCTCCATAAATGTTTGTCACTGCATTTCTACAGTCTTACTCTTTAATCTATTTTCCAGTCCACTTTAACCAACTCTGCCTTCATACCTTTGTAATTAAGTTGAGGGCACTAGTTTGAGACCGAGCTTTCTCACCCTCAAATTGAATTTGAAATTCTACCATGCTATGATCACTCTTCCTAAGAGGATTGTGATTAAGACTATTTTTTCGCATGGAGGGTAAATGCTGACTCAGACTTATTGGGCCAAATGGCCTGTTGCATGTTGTAAATTTTATGTACTTGTATCTAGTTTAAGTTTACATTTTTGTGCAGACCCGCCACCAACGTGGAGATACCCATCCACTGACACTGGATGAAATTCTGGATGAGACTAAACTCCTGGATATCGGCATGAGACAGAAACAATGGTTGATGACTGAGGTGAGGACCGTTGTTTAATCATTACTTGACAGCCATCCAACAAAAGACATTAGTATTCTTCAGAATGGATAGAAGAAGGAGAACAGGATCCTTATCATTCTAGCTAAGTGTATCGTTGAACATTGTGCACAGAAAGAAAAAAGAACTTGAATTTATGTAACACCTTTCCTGACTTCAAAGCAATTTACAGCCAATTAAGTACTTTTTGAAGTGTTATAATGTCGGGAAATCCAGCATCCAATTTGTGCATAACCAATAAATATCTCTCTTAGTGATGTTGATTGAAGGATAAATGTTGGCCAGGAGATCCTGCTTCAAATAATGAGATGTGATCTTTTACTTGAGAGGGCATATGGAGCCTTGGTTTATCGTCTCATTCGAAAGATGTGTTCATACTCTGGAGTGGGGTTGAATGTAGGAACAGGAATGCTTCATGACATTACTTCTGAATGGTCTAGCTGTAATTTTAAGATTATGCTCCTAGTTCTGGACGCCCCCATCAGAAGAAATGTTTTTTCTCTATCTAACCTATCAAATCCTTTAATAATTTAAATTAGATTAGATCACCCCTTAATCTTCTATAATCAAGGGAATACAAGACCAGTCTATGTAACCTGTCCTAATTTAACACACTTGGCCCTTGCTGAATCTGAACTGCAGCCTCTTCAAGGCCAATACAGGTTGAACCTCTCTTTAACCCCTCAGGACCTGACCTGTGCAGGATAAGGGATTTTGCCGGACGAGGGATGGTCATGTTAAATTGGATGGTACAGGTACTGAGCAAGGGGATATCGGGGTTGGCTCGTTTGCGGCTGGGAGTGCGGCAGAGAGATCGTGGGGGGGAGTGGAGGGGTGGCGGTGGATTGCGAGGTCAGGCCAGCGATTGCGGGAGTCGGCAGTGAGGAAGGACTTCAATTTCTTCATGTCGGAGTTCTGCACATGTGCCACCCGGTGGCCAGGAATGGTGCTGAATGAGGGATGGTGCCGGTAAGGGAGTCCTGGATAAGGGAGGTTCAACCTGTATAATCCATCCTGAGGTGCGATGCACAGAATTGAACGCTTTACTCTAAATGGGGTCTAACCAGCGCTTTATATTACTGACATAGCTTCAATTCCTTTGTATTTCAACACCTTGAGCTAAAGGCCAACATTTCATTAGCCTTTTAATTCGTTTTTGTACCTGTTTGCTAGCTTTTAGTGATTTCTGTATTTGGACCTCTAAATTCCTCAGCTCCTCCACAGTTCTCAGCTACTCACCATTTAGAAAATACTCTGATCTATCTTTCGTGAGTCCAAAGTGGTTTATCTTTTATTTCCCAACATTGAACTCCATCTGCCACAGCTTTTCTCACTCACTTAATCTATCGATGTCTCTATGCCCACCTAGAGAAGGAAAAAGAGGAAGGACGTAACAGTATTGATTAAGTATGATGCTACAGTTCTAAATAGAAAGGGATATACTAGATGGTTCTAGGGCTGAATCTTGAGTTGAGAAACAGAGGGTGAGCTGTTACATTGGGATATTTTTTGTAGAGCTCCAAAAAGTGAGAAGGAGAAAGATGAGCAAATTTCTCAGTGAATTTGAAAGGCGTACAACAAAAATAGAGTAGTAATATTGGGAGACTTTAATTACCCTAATACAGACTGGGAAAAACAAAGTGCTTAAGGGTAGGGAAGGAGAGGAATTTCTAATGTGTGTTCAGGAGAATTTTCTCGATCAATATCGGGGTTGATCGATTCTCCAGTCCAACAAGGAAGGAAGCATAGTAAACAAGGTTGGTGAGCTGCAGATACAAATAGCTACATGTGAATATGGTGATGTGGCAATAACTGAGACCTGGCTCAAAAAAGGGCAGGATTGGATATTAAAAATTCCTGGATACAGGGTGTTCAGGAAACATAGGGAAAGAAAGATTGGTTAAGGAGAATGTTCGTGCTGGAGAGAGAGGATGTTCTGGAGGGGTCAAGGACAGAATCTATTTGGTTAGAGTTAAGAAATAATAGAGGTGCCATTACACTATTAGGTGTATTCTATAGGCCACCAACTAACTAGTGAGAAAAATACGGAGGAGCAAATTTGCAGAGAAATTACAGAGAGATGCAAGAACTATAGAATAGTGATAATGGAGGACTTCAAGTATCCTAATATAGGGCCCAAATTTCCCCAGCTGCCTAGAGCGGTGCAGTTAAGGGTGGCACGCTGACTTTATAAGCCAAGAAAAGCGGCAAAAATTTATTTTCCACTTTGACTGCTCCCCCGTTGTCCGGATCCATCGGCATGGCGCTGCGGGGGGCGGAGCTAGCGCGGCCGGCAGGGGGGGCGGGGCTTGGGCTCAGCATCTTGTGGAGTGCCAGCAGGGGGACGCGTGTCTGTTTGAACGTGGCGTTTCTCCGTGCACGCATGCGCAGTGCAGCGGGAAGCTTGGCAATCAGCCAATTAAAGGGAGAACTTCCTCAGTATCATTGGTAGTGGACCATCTATAAAGGTATGGTTTAAATACTGATTTTTGTGTGGCTGAGGGAGTGGAAAAGAGTGTTGGATAGGTGGAAGAAAGGTGAGAAGTGTGATTTTTGAACATTACCTGAGTAAGTTCAATACACGAATGGCGCAAAAGCATGCAACAAGAACAAAGAATTTTCTCCATGAGGAAGTGGAGAAACTAGTGACTGTAATTGAGGAGAAATGGCTGGAACTGGATATCAGCAAGAGTGGTCTGTCAAAAGTTTCACCTAAGGAAATGAGAAGAAGATGGAACCTAGTTGCAGAAGAATACTCCGCAGGGGTCAGTACCGCAAGATCTGGAAGTCAGTGCAAGAAGAAATGGCAGGACGTTGGTCAAGTAGTGAGTGTAAGTAATATCTTCATCTTTAAATTGAATTGCAATTGAAGATGTGACCATCTGTATGTGTCCCACCCATCAGAAGCGCACCATGTGTGAAAATTAAGATTTTCATCTTTGCAGAAGAAATTAGCCCACAATAAAAGGGAAAGACTTAGAACAGGAGGAGAGCCGCCAAATCTGCACCAACTGTCACCCCTGGAACAGAGGGTTGCTGCCTTGCTGAGTCGCACCGGCAGAAAAAGAATCAGCTCTGCACAAGCTGGATCCACACGCGAGGGTGAGGGCGAGTCATTAAAATGCATAGTCGCCCTTCAAATCAACCTGCTGACTGGCCTGCTATGCCAGACTACTCATGCCACCTCCTGTGCTGCTGACCATTTGACTGTTCTGTTGTATTTTGTAGAAGAAGAAGACACTCCTCAACATCCTGAAGATCCATCAGAAGATCCAGATGCGTGCGCTCCAGACCAAGGCGGGTGGGGGCAGGAGGGGTCCATAGAAATGTGTTCATGGGAGAATGCTGACCGCGATATGGATCAGGCCATAGTACAGGGCATCACACTGCCAGAAACCTCCATGAGCTCCTCGGCAACATTCCATGGGTTCACACCTTCCCAGGTCATGGGTTCCAGTGGTGGTGATGGAATGCAGGTTGGAACACCCAGGGCTCCACCGTCCCAGCCTGCACCTCACACTGGAGGGGTGCCACTAGGCAGACCCACGGTGAGGGGAAGGAGAAGCAGACCAGTCTCTCCTGAGATGCAGCCCTCAGCAGAGGTTAATGAGGTTCTGTCATTAGGTGAGGAGACCAATGCCCTCACAAGATCACTCGTGGCGGCCGTCAGTGGGGTGCGTGATGAGGTAGCGACACTGTCAGGTGAAATCTCAGCACGGAGACGGAAAGTGAGAGTGGGCATTTCAGAGGGTGTGCAAACGATGGCAGATGCCATGAGGGAGCTGGCTTCTGCAATAAGGGCACAAAGACCGGATACTCAAATGCCACTCCCACTTCAATCCACGCACCAGCCACCGGTGAGACCCAAGCTGAGCCCCCAACCTCCCTCACACCACCATCACCGATCCTATGAGGAAGTGCTCTTTCGCTGAGATATGGGTGAGGGATGGGTGCAGCCTTTCTTTGATGTTGTTATTGTCGTTGAAGTGCACTGTAAAATATCCAATAAAAGATATTTTGCATTAAAACTAAATCATGTTCCATTAGGACCAGGCAACATTTAGGGACAACTGTAAAGAGTAAAAATCCCTCACCCTTACAGTCATGCGTGCCTGCCGCCCCTAGCCTTGGCGGGAGGGCTAGCCGGTGCGCTCTGCAGTCGGCAAGGTAGGACTGCTCTATAAATCAGTCGCTGATTTATCTTTCATTTATTTGTGATGATGTTGTGCAGCGTTTGCTGAAGATGTTGTGATGTGCTGATGTTGTGAAGGTCTTTAGTGCTTTAGAATCCTCTAACTCGCCTTCCTCCCCCACCGCCCCCCCCCCCCCCCCCCCGCCCTGTCCAGCCATCTCTGGCTACCTGTGCTGATTTCTTAAATGTAGGTAAGGTTTTTCTGTGCCTAAAAAAAGTGGCCACATACACTGGCCTAAGTTAGTTTGGAGTAACTTTCAGCTGACCAAATTTGCTTCTATGGCCAGAAGTAAGTGCCTTATCACGCCCCCTTTTGGAGAGAATAAACTAAACTAGAAAAAACCTAACTAACTCACTTGCACTGTAGCAAGTTTAATGAGGAAATTTGCAATTTTTAAGTTACTCAAAAAAAAAAAAAAGCTACATACTCCAAAAAAAACGTGGCAGCTCCTGGGAAAATTGAGCCCATAGAATGGGATATTAGTGTAAAGGACAGAGAGGGAGAAGAATTTCTGAAGTGTGTTCAGGAGAACTTTCTTGATCAGTATGTTTCCGGCCCAATGAGGAAGGAGGCATTTCAGAATCTGGTTCTGGGAAATGAGGTAGGTCATTTTCAGCACATATTTGCCCATTTAGCGCCCATACAACCACCGAGGTTCAGTTTATCGCCCATTTTTGATGGGAAATGTAAACTACTGGCTGCTTAGCGCCCATTTATCGCCGGCGGAACTTTTGGCATACAGAAATCAGCTGAATCGCCCGGCCTGTTTTTAAAAATAAAATCCGACTTTATCACTCGTGCAAGGCCCAGAATACTGTTTATAATGGAAACTAACGTCCAAATATCACCCAGATTATCGCCGAGCGCTACTTTCGCCATTTAGCCCATATTGCGGCCAAATGATCTCTCGCCCAAAAAGATGCTCAAGAAAAGCTGCACTCACCTGACCGTAACCCGGCAGTATGAATGTCATTTTGTAAAAGGCTGCTTCAAGTTGATGGGAGCATTGACGTAATTTGTGAGTGATTTTAAGGGTGTTTTAGAATCTTGTTAATCACCTAATCACATTGTGGTCAATTTCGAGTTTATATTATGTTTGTTGAGGACAATTTAAGAATTTTGAATACAGATTTATAGTGATGGGGCCTGTAATTTCTCAACCAGTATTGATGACTACTCACATGCTGCAGAATAGAGATGGGAGAAGGTTCATTGTACCCAATCAAAGAGATGGCAGACTGCTGAGGAGGAGGAGACCTTGCACCCAACGCATTTACGGGGATAAGCGATCATACCTGGACTTGTCCGATAACACGTGCATTAGAAGGCTGTGCTTCCGAAAGGAGGTCATCAGTGAGAAAATCCAGCTGATTAAGGGAGATCTGCAGCCTACTAGCACCATCAGGACCGTGCTGCCTGTTGAGGTTAAGCTTACTGCGGCCCTTTCCTTCTATGCATTGGGCTCCTTTCAGGCTTCAGCTGGCGACATTTGCTGCATCTCTCAGCATGCCACACATTGCTGCATTCGACAGGTGACTGAAGCCCTTTATGCATGCAGGATGGACTTTATAACTTTCCCTATGACCGGGGAGGCACAGAGTGAGAGGGCTTTAGGGTTCTTGCGAATAGCAAACTTGCCCAAGGTGCAGGGAGCAATAGACTGTATGTACATCGCCCAGAGCACCTTTATAGAATGCAGAGGTTTACCAGAACCGAAAGGGATTTCAACCCCTAAATGTGCAGCTCGTTATCGACCACAAGCAGATAATCATGGCAGTAACTGCAAATTTTCCAGGGAGCAGTCAGCCACAAGGTCACGGTCGGATTCTAGGTGATAAAGGATATGGCCATGCCAGCTGGCTCATGACCCACCTGCCAAAGACTCAGACGGAAGCCGAGAAGCGCTACAGTGAAAGCCATATCGCTGCATGCAATGTTGTTGAAAAGACAATTGGAGTGCTGAAGCAGCGCTTCAGATGCCTGGACCACTCGGGAGGCAACCTACAATACCACCCTGAGCAGGTCGCTGAGTTCATTGTGGTTTGCTGCATGTTGCATAACTAGCTATCAGGAGAGGACTGCCGGTCCACCTCAGGAGAGAGGGAAGGCGGAAGAGTAGGACGAGGACCTCGGGGATGACAATCGGCCTAGCGATGAACCCATGCCCCCCCCCCCCCCACCCCCCACCCCCCACACCACTGGAAAAGCCCCGTGGTAGTTACGGAGTTGCAAGACAGCTCATAAACGAACGCTTTGCATGAAGTTACGTTGATGACAGTTACAGTTGCGTTACGTTTCATTCTTGCCTGGCCGTTGTTTGCAACCCTTGTATTGATGTTTAGCCTTGCGTTATTAGAAGACACTTCATGACAATTGTAAAGTTCAATAATAATTTATAATAATTTAACAATTGATGTAAAAAAGAATTTAAACAAACTATAACACCATCTCCCCCCACCCACAGCAGTCAACAACATTTTTCAACCAACAATAAATTTTCAATAATAACAGTACAAAAAGCACCCTCCCACCATCCCCAACATTCAACAAATTTTTAATTACAATAAGAACAACAGTCAACAACTTTAATTAAAATTGATTAAGGCCCCCTCCTCCCTACCTGCGGCCATGTTTCCCTCCTCTATGTCTACCCCCCTCATCATAACCCCCCACTTTCCCACTTACTAGTAATGGGGAAAAGTCGTCTTTCAGCGGGACACCTCGAGCACTGCTGCTGTGTGGGTGTGGGTGTGGGTGGTAGTGACGTTGACAGATTCAATTCAGGGGGCCAAGGAAACGTCTTCTGAGTCAGAAGCAACTGCTTCCTTCTGACTCACATTTGTTGATAATGTTGGTGGTACATCGAGATGCACCTTGGGGGTGCATTGCCGTATCCCGAAACCATCGATTGCCGCATGGCATCAACGGAGTCGGCCGTTCGCCGCATTGCCCCAACCATCTGCCCCGTGTCCTCCAAGATTCACGCAGATAGTGTGGTAATGTTGCCAGTCAACCCACCAATCGCTTGGAGGAGCTCTCAACCAATGTCGACGCGCGCCCTTGACACAGACACCATGTCTTGGTTCACATCTGCCTGTCGCTACTCGTGCCTACCTCGCCGACCCAACCTCTGCGGGGTCGGCGTGGGTACTGAACCACTCGGAGTGCCCTGCTGCAAGCCGCTTGGTCCCCATCCGTTGAGGATGATGTGGCCGCAGGTACTGCAGATTTCTCAACCGGTTCATCATCCTCCTCAGTTGTATCTTCTTCCCCGTGGTCAGCATGACCTGCAGCAATTGGGGTGATGCTTCAGGAGCCTCCCATTGCGCCTGGGGAGTTATTTAAACATAATGGAGGTAGTAGAAGAGAATGGGAGATAGGACAATGATTGCGCTGCGCAGGCATATGTACGAGGAGCAACACTACTGCAATAAATATGAATGAGTCGTTACATATAATTAACATGAGAGTACAGAAGCTGTATGCATAACATTACATCATTCATACATTATAATCAAATGGCATTAAATTACTTACCACTGATTTACACATTACTCACGTGGTGCAACTACGTGATCTACACCACCACAGGTGGCGGAACGATTATGCGTCCCTACAAGGGCTGAGGCATACTCCTCCAAATTGGTTAATCTGTAAAGGTCAGCAGGCCCTCCTGGTCCGCTTGCGCTTCACTTGATTCTTAAATATCTTCTTCTGCAAATGTGACAAGAACATAAGCTTAGGTACTATTACAGAAACACAGATATTGTAATCCACAATTAGTCATCACACATACTATTTATCATTAACGTTAACGTTATATGCTAATACAGTTTGTATGCAATTGATGCATGGTTATAACATCTACGTTCAGAGAATAAATTTAATAAGATTGTGGTTAGAAACTAATGCTTGACACCAACCCCCTCGCATACAATCCTCTGGAAAGGTCCCATCCACGGGCCATGCCTGAGGGGAGGGAGCCAGGTTATTGCAATTGATGGAGGTCCCCAAGGGTGGGCAGGACTGCTGTTGAGCTCGGCAATGACAGGGCCATGAGGGGATGGGGCACTGTGTCCCTGGGTTGTGCTTGGAGACCTCCGTGTGACCCAAAGTGTCCCAGGGCAGACAGTGAGCCAGAGCAGCTCTACCCCAGTCCAGGCTGGGTCACTGTGACTGACAGCAGCCGGAGAGACTCAGAGTCTGGGCAAAGCTGAGCGGCCCCTTCAGCGCTCAGTCGTGCCCACATCCACCAATCTAACCAAAAAGGAGACGGTGCCCAAGTTAAAGAGTTGCTCACAGCACACAAGCAGCGATATAGTTTAATGATTCTCCTTCTAAACTAAAGTGGTAGAAATGCCGAGTGTTTGGGGTCTGTCTGTTTCCAGTCATTTTTTGGCCCCAACTTTCGATCGAAGCGTTTAAGTAATAATTAATACTGTCAATTAAGTTTAAGGCATCTCAGCAAGATTACGAATGCACATTTGCATGGAATGGTTCCTGGGACACCTGCCCTCCCAGGGTGAGAGTCCTGTGGGCACAGGTTCCAACCCCAGTCCAACTCTTACCAGGGATGCAACCCAAGATTACCCAGCTTAATTACAATCCGGCAGATTTACATTCTAATTGAGTGCATCATTACAATTATAAATTTAATAATTTAATACTTACTCTTGCAGATGCCACCAGACTCTTCTACCGCTTGCGGCACTGGTTTGGCTCTCTCACATCATGGGCTGCCGAAGTTACCACTTCGGCGATGTCCGCCCATATTCGCTGGTATATCCGGGGATGGGGGTTTCCCACATCCACCCTGGGTTAATTGGCCCCACCGAGTTTCCACCTTGTGGACCAGAGGTTCGTTGGATTCATCAGAAAAGGCTTTTGCCCTCCTTCTCTTTGCAACCTCCACAACATCACTCTCTCCTGACTCCACGTGTTCCATCTCCATTGCCTCGACACAACCTTCCTTCTCTCTCTCCCTCCCTTTGTCTTCTGAGCATGCGCTGATGACTCCTGACCTCCCAAATCGCGGGAAAAGTGAATTAACTGAAGAAAAAAAATGCGCCTGCACAGAACGGCCATTGCTATGGCGCCGTCCTTGCATGACTGAATACATCGCTATCTCCCATTTCACATCGCTACGGCTATCGCCCAAATTATAAAGGCAAAACTAGCGGTTTTTAAAATGGGCACTATTCCGGCGATCCTGAAAAATAAAACAACCACTAACGCCAGAAATATTGCCCATTTTGGGGCGATAGTGATAATAAAAGGTGTAGCCCATAAAGTGTAAGTGGTTAGCTAGGGAAAATGTTGGGCATAGTATTGCATTAGGACTCAAAGGGAAATCTTTATGTAGAGACAGACGACATGGCTAAAGTATTCAAATGAGTGCTTTGCATCCGTTTTCACAAAGGGAGCGGATGATGTGAAGGTTACACTAAAAGAGGACAGGATAGCTACGGACAAAATAGTAATAGATGGAGAATGTGTACTAAAAGATTAGTATTACTGAAAGTTGGTAAGTCATCTGGTCCAGATGACATGCATCTAAGGTTGCTGAAAGCAGCAAAGGGAGAAATAGCAAAGGCATTGGTCACAATCTTTCAACCCTCATTGCATAAAAGAGTAGTGCCGGAGGACTGGAGGGTTGCTAATGTTATACCACTATCCAAAAAAAAAAAGGGGAGAGGGATCAACCAGGAACCTACAGGCCAGTCAACCTAACATTGGTGGTGGGTAAGTTATTGGAAACCATTATCCAGGACAAATAAAACCTTTCATTTGCATGGGTTAATCAAGAAGAGCTCGCATGGATTTGTCAAAGGCAAATCATGTTTGACTAACTTGATTGAATTATTTTAGGTAACCGAGAAGGTTGATCAAGGTGGAGTAGATGTATATATGTATGGGCTAGACTTTCCACCATGATTGCTCTGACCTTGGTGTTTTTTAATTTTTCATGATTGCTGGAATATCGCCCATTTTAAAAAGCGGTAGTATCGCCTTTTTATATTGGGTGATGGCTTTAGCAATGCGAAATGGGCCTTAGCGATGTATTCAGTTGTGCAAGGCTGGCATCTCTAGCAACGGCCGTCTGCGCATGCGTGTTTTTTTTTTTAGCTAGTTTTCCCGCGATTCGGGAGTTATGGGGTCATCTGTGCATACTCAGAAGAATGAAAGAGGGAGAGAGAGAGAAACAAGCAGTCTGATACCTTTAGAGCATTCCATCTGAGTTGATCATTTTGACTGTAAAGCATTTTGAAGGATTTAATTTGAGTAATGTTTCAGTTTTTCATAAACTTTTGTCTTAATCTTGGATGTCTCTATATTAGTGGTGCTGAAATATGTCTAGCGATACAAGTATACAGCATGAGGAGCTGTCATGGAGAAGAAGGGCAAAAGCCTTCTCGGATGAGGCGAATGAGGCCCTTGTAAATGAGGTGGGAACTATATGGGGACAATTAACCCATGGGGGAGAACCCCCCCCCCACCCCACCCCCACCCCACCCCCCGCACACGGACCTATCAAAAAATAATGAGGCAATATCACCGCCGTTTTTCTTCAGTGACCCACAAATTAATCGTGAAGCAGACCAGTGCCGCAAGAGGTGGAACAGCCTGGTTGCTTTGGCAAGAGTAAGTATTAAATTATTATATTTTAAGAGTGTAATGATTCACTGAATTAATTAGAATGTAAATCTGCCGGATTGTAATTAAGCTGGGTAAACTTGCGTAGCTTCCCTGCTAAGATTTGGACTGGGGTCGGAACCTGTGCCCTTTAAATCTAATTTTGCTCAGATGCCTTACATTTAATGAACAGTATTAATATTATTTAAAGGAATGACTGGAAACAGACAGAGCACAAGCATTTGACATTTCTACCACGTTAGTTTAGAAGGAGAATTTTTGTGTGCTGTGAGCAAGTCCTTTTTGGTTACATTGGTGATTGAGCACTGAGGGGTGCGGTCACCTTTACCCAGACTGTGTGAGTCTCTCTGGCTGCTATCACTCACACAGTGACCCAGCCTGGACTGGGGGAGAGCTGCCCTGGCTCACTGTCTGCTTTGGGACATTAGCTCCGGCCACACGGAGGTCTCTGAGCACAGCCCATGGACATGATACCCCCTCCCATTACACTCCTATCATTACCGAGCTCACCAGCGGTCCTGATTTCTTCCCCCCCTTCCCCCCGCTTCCCCTGCCAGGGGACCTCCATCGATTCAAATAAACCGCTTACCTCCCCTCAGGCCCGTGGATGGGGCCTTTCCTGGAGATTGTACGTGAGATGTTTGGTGTCGAGCATTAGTTCCTAAACATGATTTTATTAAATATTTTCTCTGAACATAGATGTTATAACCATGCATCCATTGTGGATACAAACCGTGTTAGCATATAATAAAGTTATGGATGAATAGAATGTGGGGTGACTAATTGTGGATTACAATATCAGTTGTGTTTCTGTAATAGTACCTAGTCAATTAGCTTATGCCATGCTCTTGTCACGTTTACAGAGGACGTTATCTAAGAATCATGCGGCGCAGAGGCGGACTGGAGGAGGGCCTGCTGAGCTCCACCCGCTCACGGACTTGGAGGAACGTGCTGCAGCACTAGTGGGCACCCATAATCGTTCTGCCACCCGTGGTGATGCAGATCCCGTTATTGTGCCATGTGTATAATGTGTAAAGCAGTGGCAAACCAGTGGTAATTTAAAGTAATTTAATGGCATTTCATTATAATATATGAATGATGTAATGTTATGCAAGCAGCTTCTGTACTCTCAGGCTAATCATATGTAACGTCTCTCGTTCACATTTATTGCAGTAGTGTTGCCCCTCGTACATATGCCAGCGCAGTGTAAGCATTCTCATGTCTACCCTTCTCTTCTGATAACCTCAATTATGTTTTCCGCTAGCCAGACTCACGAGGTGCAAAGGGTGGCCCCTGCACCAACCCCTTTACAGCTGCAGGTGGTCATCACCACGGGTGAGGAACAAGAATCCGAGGAGGAGGAAGATAATCAGTTTTCATCTGTGGAACCTGCGGCCATGTCATCATCAACAGATGAAGTAGCAGGGCCAAGCGGCTTGCAGCAGGCCACTCCAAGGCGTCCAGTGCCCACGCCGACCCCGCGACATTTAAGTCGGCGAGGTAGGCACGCGCTGTGACGAGCAGATCCAAATGAGGAGGTGGTCTCACTGTCAAAGGCGAACGTCGACATAGGTCGAGAGCTCCTCCAGGCGCTTGGTGGGTTGGCCAGCAACATTGCCACGCTGTCTGCACGAATAACGGAGGGCCTGGAGCAGATAGTTGTGGCATTGGGAAGAACAACCCACTCTGTCGATGCCTTGCGGTTTGCAATAGTTTCGGGAGATGGCACTGCACCCCAAGGTGCCGTCCCACCAGGCACCACGACAGATGCGAGACAGGAGGAAGAACTTCCTTCTGACTTGGAAGACGTTTCTTCGGAAACGTCTTCTCCAGCCACTGAGGTCATTCTGCCGACGTCACCACTCCCCCGCCACTCCCTCCACCACAGCAGCCAGCCTTGAGGTGCTCTGCTGCAAGATGTCTTGGTCCTATTACTCAGGGAGTTAGTGGGAAATGGGGGGTTGCTACAAGGGGGGTGTCAAGGTGCAGGAGGGAAGTGTGGCCACAGGTAGAGAGGGACGGTGCTGTATGTTTTTTAAAAAAAAAATAATAATTTTGTGAATGTTCACTGTTGGGGATTGTGGGAGGGTGTTATAAATGTGTTACAAATGTTGTTGATTGTTGGAGGTTGGGCGGGGGGGGGGGTGTTATATATGTTTGTTTAAAAAAAATTAAAATTACGTCTTCAAATTATTAAATATTTTTATTTAACTTTACAATTGTTGTGAAGTGTATTCTAATAACGTAAAGTAAAACATCAATACAATGGCCAGGCCAGGCAAGGATGAAATGTAACGCAACTGTAACTGTCAGCAACTGTCACCATTTATGAACTGCTGACGCAAGAGTTTTGCAGCTGTGTAACTACCACAGGCTTTCCAGTGTTGCGTGGAGGCATGGGTTCGTCGCCAGGCTGATTGTCCTCCTCTTCCGCCTCCCTTCTTGAGGTGGACCGGCGGTCCCATCTTGCAATTGTTGTCCTCTCCTGATAGCTAGGTTATGCAGCACACCACAATGAACTCGGTCACCTGCTCAAGGTGCTACTGTAGGTTGCCTCCTGAGTGGTCCAGGCATCTGATGCGCTGCTGAAGCACTCCAATTGTCTTTTCGATGATATTGCGTGTAGCGATATGGCTTTCAATGTAGCGCTTCTCGGCTTCCATCTGGGGCTTACACAGGGGGGCATGAGCCAGCTGGAAAGGCCATATCCTTTATCCCCCAGCATCCAACCATGACCTTGTGGCTGACTCTTAAACAGGACAGAGACAGTGCTCTCATGCAAGATGTGCGCATCATGGATGCTGCCTGGAAAATTTGCATTTACTGCCATGATTATTTGCTTGTGGTCGACAACGAGCTGCACATGCAGGGAGTAGCATCCCTTTCGGTTCCGAAATACCTCTGCATCCTGTAAAGGTGCTCGCAGGGCGATGTGTGTAGTCTATTGCTCCCTGCACCTTGGAGAAGTTTGCTATTTGAGAGAAACACAAAGCTCTCTGTCTGTACCTCCTTGGTCAAAGGGAAGCATATAAAGTCCATCCTGCATGCGTAAAGGACTTGCAGCAATGTGTGGCGTGCACCACAAATGTCGCCAGCTGAGGCTTGAAAGGAGCCCGATGCGTAAAAGGAAAGTGCCGTAGTAACCTTAACCTCAACGGGCAGTGCAGTCCTGATGGTGCTGGTAGGCTGCAGATCTCCCTTCATTAGTTGGCATATCTCACTGATGACCTCCTTTTGGAAGCGTAGCCTTCTAACGCACGAATTATCGATCAAGTCCAGATATGATCACTTATCCCTGTAAATGCGTTGGGTGTAACGTCTCCTCCTCTGCAGCAATCTGCCACCTCTTTGGGCGCATGATGCTCTTCAATATACCTTCTCCCATCTCTATTCTGCAGCATGTGATTAGTGATCAATACTGGTTGAAAAATTACAGGCCCCATCACTATAAATCGCTATAAATGCATTTAATTTGTCCTCAACAAATACAAACATGATTACATGATTGGCAAGTGTCAAAAAGGCCCTTAAAATCACTCATAAATTGATTCTCCTGACAAGCACTTGAAGCAGCCTTTTATTACAGATCCTCCGAATTAGAAAATGGCATCCGTAGTGCCGAGTTAAGGTCAGGTCTTTGCAGTTTTTCTTCAGCGTCTTTTGGGCGAATTGTGGGTGAAATGCCGGAAGTAGCGCTCGGCGATGATCTGGGCCATAATCGGGCGTAAGTTTCCATTATAAATACTATTCTCGGCCTTGCAAATAGGCCGGGCGATACAGCTCATTCATGTATGCTGAAAGTTGCGCCGGCGATAAATGGGCTATAATCGGGTGCTAGTTTCCACTTTTTAGCAAGTATGGGCAATAGCCTGCATCTCAGCGCTTATATGGGCGATAAATGAGCCAGGATGTGCCGAAAATCTAGCCCATGAACTTTCTGAAGGCATTCGATAAAGGAGGCTTATTAAGAATGGATCCCATGGGATCCAGGCAAAGTGGCAAGTTGGATCCAAAATTGGCTCAGAGGCAGGAAGCAAAGGGTAATGGTTGATTGATGTTTTTGTGACTGGAAGGCTGTAAGGAATTCCGCAGGACTCAGTGCTGGGTCCCTTGCTTTTTATGGTATATATCAACGACTTGGACTTGAATGTTGGGGGTATGATTAAGAAGTATGCAGATGACACTAAAATAGGATGTGTGGTTGATAATGAAGAAGAAAGCTGTGGACTGCAGGAAGATATCAATGTATTAGTTAGGTGGACGGAACATTGGCAAATGGAATTCAATCCGGATAAGTGTGAGGTAATGTATTTGGGAAGTTCTAACAAGGCAAGGGAATACACATTAAATAGTACGACAATCAAAAGTATAGAGAAACAAAGGGACCTAGGAATACTGTGTGCAGTTCTGGTCACCACATTACAGGAACGATGTGATTGCACGAGAAAGAGTCCAGAGGAGACTTACAAGAATGTTGTCTGGACTGGAGAATTTTGGCTATGATGAAAGATTGGAGATGCTGATTCTGTTTTCTTTGGAACGGAGGCGGCTGAGGGGAGATCTGATTGAGGTGTGTAAAATTAGAGTGGATAGGAAGGACTTGTTTCCCTTGGCAGAGGGATTAACAACCAGGGGACATAGATTTAAAGTAATTAGAGGGAGGTTTAGAGGAGATGAGGGGAAATTTCTTAACCCAGAGGGTGGTGGGGGTCTGGAACTCACTGCCTGAAAGGGTGGTAGAGGCAGAAACCCTCACCACATTTAAAAAATACTTGGATGTGCATGGTTTCCATATTTATGAAAGGATATACATGCTTTGGAGGCAGTTCAGAGAAACATAGAAACATAAAAATTAGGTGCAGGACTAGGCCATTCGGCCCTTCGAGCCTGCACCACCATTCAATAAGATCATGGCTGATCATTCAATCTCAGTACCCCTTTCCTGCTTTCTTTCCATACCCCTTGATCCCTTTAGCCGTTAGGGCCATATCTAACTCCTTCTTGAATATATCTAACGAACTGGCCTCAACAACTCTGCGGTAGAGAATTCCACAAGTTCGCAATTCTGAGTGAAGAAGTTTCTCCTGATCTCAGTCCTAAATGGCTTACCCCTTATCCTTAGACTGTGACCCCTGGTTCTGGACTTCCCCAGCATCGGGAACATTCATCCTGCCTCTAACCTGTCCAATCCCGTCAGAATGTTATATGTTTCTATGAGATCCCCTCTCATTCTTCTAAACTCCAGTGAATACAGGCCCAGTCGATCCAGTCTCTCGTATGTCAGTCTGGTGAACCTTGGCTGCACTCCCTCAATAGCAAGAACGTCCTTCCTGAGATTAGGAGACCAAAACTGAACACAATATTCCAGGTGTGGCCTCACCAATGCCTTGTACAACTGAAGTAAGATCCCCCTGCTCCTATTCTCAAATCCTCTAGCTATGAAGGCCAACATGCCATTTGCCTTCTTCACCGCCTGCTGCACCTGCTTGCCAACTTTCAATGACTGATGTACCATGACACCCAGGTGTCGTTGCACCTCCCCTTTTCCTAATCTGTCACCATTCAGATAATACTCTGCCTTCCTGTTTTTGCCACCAAAGTGGATAACCTCACATTTATCCACATTATACTGCATCTGCCATGCATTTGCCCACTCACCTAACCTGTCCAAGTCACCATGCAGCCTCCTAGCATCCTCCCCACAGCTTACACCGCCACCCAGCTTAGTGTCATCTGCAAACTTGGAGATATTACATTCAATTCCTTCATCTAAATCATTAATGCGTATTGTAAATAGCTGGGGTCCCAGCACTGAACTCTGCGGCACCCTACTAGTCACTAGGTTGATTCTGGAAATGAGGGGGTTGACTTATGAGTAGGTTGGGCCTCTACTCATTAGAATTCAGAAGAATGAGAGGTGATCTTATCGAAACGTATAAGATTATAAGGGGGCTTGACATGGTGGATGCAGAGAGGATGTTTCAACTGATGGGGGAGATTAGAACTAGAGGGCATGATCTTAGAATAAGGGACCACCCATTTAAAACTGAGGTGAGGAGAAATTTCTTCTCTGAGGGTTGTAAATCTGTGGAATTCGCTGCCTCAAAGAGCTGTGGAAGCTGGGACATTGAATAAATTTAAGACAGAAATAGACAGTTTCTTACACGATAAGGGGATATAAGGGGTTATGGAGAGCGGGCAGGGAGGTGGAGCTGAATCCATGATCAGATCAGCCATGATATTGAATGGCGGACAGGCTCGAGGGGCTTTCTGGCCTACTCCTGTTTCTACTCCTTATGTTCTTATATTAAAGTGCCATAACCTACAGGGCTACGGACCAAGAGCTGGAAGGTGGGATTAGGCTGGATAGCTCTTGGTCAGCCAGCGCGGACACGACGGGCTGAAATGGCCTCCTTCCGTGCTGTAAATTTCTATGATTCTATGAAGAAGGTGGTACCCCATGGAATTAAGGGGAAAGTGGCGATATGGATACAAAATTGTGTCAATGACGGAACGCAAAGGGTGGTGGTGGATAGATGTTTTTCAGGTTGGGATTTGCAGTGGTGTTCCCCAAGGGTCAGTTTTGGATCCATTACTGTTATCAATTTTTATTAATTACCTCGGCTCAGGTGTAGGGAGTAACATTATAAAGTATACAAAACTTGGCAAAGTAGTAGATAGTGATGAGGATAAATATAGGCTTCTGGATGTCGCCAACAGCATGGTGAAATAGGCAGATGCTTGGCAGATGGAGTTCACTGTGGAGAAGTACGAAGTGATGCACTTTGGGAGGACTAATATGCCCTATAAATGGCACGATTTTGACAAGTGTAGGTGAGCAGAGAGACCTTGGTGTCCATACACACATCCTTAAAGGTGCCAGGGCAAGTTGATAAAGTGGTTAAATAAACCACTTGGGTTACTTGGGTTTATAAATAGAGGAATAGATTATAGAAGCAAAGAGAACATGCTAGAATTGAATAAGTCACTGGAGTATTGTGGGCACCACACTTCAGGAAAGATGTAAAGGCCTTAGAAAAGTTGTGGAGGTTCAGTCGGATGTTACCAGGGATGAGCGACTTCAATTATGAGGAGGGATTGTAAATAGTTAGGACTATTCTCCTTGAAACAGAGAATGTTAAGAGGTGACCTAATAGAGGTATACAAGATGATGAGAAATTTTTATCGAGTAGATAGAGAAAAATTATTCCCTCTGGCGAGTGGCTCCTGATTAAGCAATGCCTTGGTTTTAAATTTCTCATCTTTGTTTTCAAATCCCTGCATGGCCTCGCCCCTCCCTATCTCTTTTATCTCCTCTAGCCCTACAACCCACCCGAGATCTCTGCACTCCGCCATTTCTGGCCTCTTGAGAACCCCCGTTTTTAATTGCTCCACCATTGGCGGCCTTGCCTTCAGCTACCAAGACCCTAAGCTCTGGAATTCCTTCCGTAAGCCTTTCCACTCTCTACCTCGCTTTCCTCCTTTAAGACACTTCTTAAAAATTACCTCTTTTATCAAATCTGTCCTAATACCGCCTTAGGTGGCTGTGTCAAATTTTGTTTGTTAATGCTCCTGTGAAGTACCTTGGCATGTTTTGGTATGTTAAAGGTGCTATATAAATGCAATAGGTCATAGATTCAAAATCATTGGAAAAAGATCTAGAAAATTTGGGACTAAGCATGACTGTTCTTTCAAGGAGCTAGCACAGGCACATGGCCAAATGGCCACCTTCTGTGCAATACATTTCTATGCTTTGATTAGCTGCACTATTTTCTGTGCGACCTAACCTGCTGTTGTCAGTAAACGTGGATATTTCTTCATCTAAGTCGTTTATCAATATAGTGAAAAGCTGAGACCCTGGGGGACAGCACTAGTCATATTTGAGTACATGCCCATTATCCCTACTCTTTGTTTCTTGCCTCCTAACCAATTCCCTACCCATGTAAATAGGGTGCCTCCAATTTCACGTGCTCTTATTTTTCTTGAGGGCTAAAAATTCAATAGCTTAGCGTCACCTGTTAGCACTTTCAAAGAGCGCTACGGGGCGCTAAAGGATTATCGCCTGGGCGCAGCGATATTAGCACCGCTCGCAAACTTGAATATGGTTTTAGCAGTGGCACTAATACTTAGTGTCTGGGAACGTTGTGCCGGTGTGAAACGCAATGGAAGCCAACTTGAATGTTATCATCTGCTTTACAACAGTGACTACACTCCAAAAGTACTTCATTGGCTGTAAAGCGCTTTGAGATGTCTGGTGGTCATGAAAGGCACTGTATAAATGCAAGTCATTTTCTTTCTTTTCTTTCCTCTTTTCCCCCTCCCCCTCTGTTTCCCACCCCTCCCCTCCCCCCATCTCTTTTACTGGCGCTAATCACGTCAGAAAAAGCTGGCGTTAGCTGTCCTGTGGGACAGGGTTGTGTGTATAAGGTAAGTTTTAGAGATTTTGTTTGCATCGATTTTACTTTATATGGTGTTTCCGATGTGTAAATTAGTTGAATTGCAATTTTTCAAAAGTTTTAATTTTTTACAGCTTACCTTCTCTTTGAGCGCTAGGATGCCAGTATTTTCGCGCCAGAACTCCAGTAGCGCTACCAGCTTAGCACCCGAAGAGAACACACCCCTTAGTGCTCCACTCGACTCTTAGGGCGCTAAAAATCAATATCGCTAACACCGTGTTAAATATCGCCCGGCGCTAAACTTAGCGACCAGCCGATGATAGCGCTGCAAAATGGTCAGTAATCAATTTTTCCCCCTACGTCTCTTCTGTGGAGCCTTATCAAATGTCATCTGGAAGTCCATGTAAAAAATATTCATAGTCACACCTTTTATTTACCATGTTTGTTACATCCTGAAAACATTCAACTAATTTTGTTCGACATGACATACCTTTTACAAATCCATGCTGGCTCTCTCTGATCAGTTCATATGTATCCAAATGCGCAAGCACTTTGGCCCTAATAACTGATTCTAGTAATATCCCCACAGCAGAAATTTGACTAATAGGCCTTTAATTTCCTAATTTATCTCTTCTATTCTTAATGGAGTGACATTAGCAATTTTCTAATCCAAAGGCACAATTCCTGATTGAAGAGAATTTTGGAAGATCGTGACTAGAGCATCTACAATTTATTGCCGTACCTTTCTTACAAGCCTCCATTATTTCTTTATTTCTACTTCGTCCAACAGTGTAACTACTGTCGGGGGCCGATAGACTATGCCCACGAGTGACTTTTTCCCCCTTATTATTTCTTATCTGCACCCAAACTGATTCTACATCTTGAAGTAGGTGATCAGCTGCATGGAGAACAGGAACAACCAATGCAGGAAAAAACCCCATTGGATCTCAAATCAGTGTCCAGTTGAGTCTCAAACCAGTGTCCTGATCTTAAATAAAGGCAATTACAAAGGTAGGAGGGCAGAATTGGCTAAAGTGGACTGTGAAAATAGATTAAAGTGTAAGACAGTTGATGAGCAGTAGCAGACATTTAAAGATATAATTCTCAACAAAAATATAATCCAATGAGAAGGAAAGACTTTAAGAGAAGGGATAACCATCCGTGGCTAACTAAGGAAATAACGGATAGTATCAAATTAAAAACAATGGCATACAATGTAGCCAAGATTAGTGGGAGGTCAGAGGATTGGGAAATGTTTAAAAACCAGCAAAGGACAACTTAAAAAAAACAGACGGAGAAGATAGATTATGAAAGTAAACTAGCAAGAAATATAAAAAGAGATAGTAAGAGCTTATACAGGTATATAAAAAGGAGGAGAGTAGCTAAAGTAAACATTGGTCCCCGAGAGGATGAGACTGGAGAACAGGGAAATGGCAGAGACCTGGTATCTGACAATTCGGAAGGATAGACAAGAAGGGAAAGGAGGTGGGGTAGATCTGTTAATAAAGGATGATATCAGGGCAATTGTGAGAGATGATATTGGCTCTAATGAACAAAATGTTGAATCATTGTGGGTGGAGATTAGAGATAGTAAGGGGAAAAAGTTACTGGTGGGTGTAGTTTATAGGCCCCCAAATCATAACTTCACGGTGGGGCGGACAATAATCAAGGGAATAATAGAGGCATATGAAAAAGGAACGGCAGTAATCATGGAGGATTTTAACCTACATATCGATTGGTCAAATCAAATCACACTGGGTAGCCTGGAGGAGGAATTCATAGAATGCATACGGGATTGTTTCTTAGAAAAGTATGTTACAGAACCTACAAGGGAGCAAGCTATCTTGGATCTGGTCCTGTGTAATGAGACAGGAATAATAAACAATCTCCTAGTAAAAGATCCTCTCGGAATGAGTGATCACAGTATGGTTGAATTTGTAATACAGATTGAGGGTGAGGAAGTAGTGTCTCAAACGAGTGTACTATGCTTGAACAAAGGGGACTACAGTGGGATGAGGGCAGAGTTGGCTAAAGTAGACTGGGAACACAGACTAAACGGTGGCACAATTGAGGAACAGTGGAAGACTTTTAAGGAGCTCTTTCATAGTGCTCAACAAAAATATATTAGTGAAAAAAAAAGGGCGCTAAGAGAAGGGATAACCAGCTGTGGATAACCAAGGAACTAAAGGAGAGTATCAAATTAAAAACCAATGCGTATAAGGTGGCCAAGGTTAGTGGGAAACTAGAAGATTGGGGAAAATTTTAAACGACAGCAAAGAATGACTAAGAAAGCAATAAAGAAAGGAAAGATAGATTACGAAAGTAAATTTGCGCAAAACATAAAAACAGATAGTAAAAGCTTTTACCGATATATAAAACGGAAAAGAGTGACTAAAGTAAATGTTGGTCCCTTAGAAGATGAGAAGGGGGATTTAATAATGGGAAATGTGGAAATGGCTGAGACCTTTAATAATTATTTTGCTTCGGTCTTCACAGTGGAAGACACAAAAAGCATGCCAAAAATTGCTGGTCACGGGAATGTAGGAAGGGAGGACCTTGAGAAAATCACTATCACTAGGGAGGTAGTGCTGGACAGGCTAATGGGACTCAAGGTAGACAAGTCCCCTGGTCCTGATGAAATGCATCCCAGGGTATTAAAAGAGATGGCGGAAGTTATAGCAGATGCATGCGTTATAATCTACCAAAATTCTCTGGACTCTGGGGAGGTACCATCGGATTGGAAAGCAGCTAATGTAACGTCTCTGTTTAAAAAAGGGCGTAGACAAAAGGCAGGTAACTATAGGCCAGTTAGTTTAACATCTGTAGTGGGGAAAATGCTTGAAGCTATCATTAAGGAAGAAATAGCGGGACATCTAGATAGGAACAGTGCAATCAAGCAGACGCATCATGGATTCATGAAGGGGAAATCATGTTTAACTAATTTACTGGAATTCTTTGAGGATATAACGAGCATGGTGGATAGAGGTGTACCGATGGATGTGGTGTATTTAGATTTCCAAAAGGCATTCGATAAGGTGCCACACAAAAGGTTACTGCAGAAGATAAAGGTACGTGGAGTCAGAGGAAATGTATTAGCATGGATAGAGAATTGGCTTGCTAACAGAAAGTAGAGAGTCGGGATAAATGGGTCCTTTTTGGGTTGGAAATCGGTGGTTAGTGTTGTGCCACAGGGATCGGTGCTGGGACCACAACTGTTTACAATGTACATAGATGACCTGGAAGAGGGGACAGAGTGTAGTGTAACAAAATTTGCAGATGACACAAAGATTAGTGGGAAAGCGGGTTGTGTAGAGGACACAGAGAGAGGCTGCAAAGAGATTTAGATCGGTTAAGCAAATGGGCTAAGGTTTGGCAGATGGAATGCAATGTTGGAAAATGTGAGGTCATCCACCTTGGGGGAAAAAAAAACAGTAAAAGGGAATATTATTTGAATGGGGAGAAATTACAACATGCTGCGGTGCAGAGGGACCTGGGGGTCCTTGTGCATGAATCCCAAAAAGTTAATTTGCAGGTGCAGCAGGTAATCAGGAAGGCGAATGGAATATTGTCCTTCATTGCGAGAGGGATGGAGTACAAAAGCAGGGAGGTCCTGTACAGGGTATTGGTGAGGCCGCACCTGAAGTACTGCGTGCAGTTTTGGTCACCTTACTTAAGGAAGGATATACTAGCCTTGGAGGGGGTACAGAGACGATTCACCAAGCTGATTCTGGAGATGAGGGGGCTACCTTATGATAGATTGAATAGACTGGGTCTTTACTCGTTGGGAGTTCAGAAGGATGAGGGGTGATCTTATCGAAACATTTAAAATAATGAAAGGGATAGACAAGATGGAGGCAGAGAGGTTGTTTCCACTGGTCGGGGAGACTAGAACAAGGGGGCACAGCCTCAAAATACGGGGAGTCAATTTAAAACCGAGTTGAGAAGGAATTTCTTCTCCCAGAGGATTGTGTATCTGTGGAATTCTCTGCCCAAGGAAGCAGTTGAGGCTAACTCATTGAATGTATTCAAATCACAGATAGATAGATTTTTAACCAATAAGGGAATTAAGGGTTATGGGGAGCGGGTGGGTAAGTGGAGCTGAGTCCACGGCCAGATCAGCCATGATCTTATTGAATAGCGGAGCAGGCTCGAGGGGCTAGTTGGCCTACTTCTGTTCCTAATTCTTATGTTATGTTCTTATGGAACAAATATTTTGTATCTGTCTTCATGGTAGAAGACACTAAAAAATTCCAATAATAGATATAGGGAGGGGTAACTTAATATAATCACTATCACTAAAGAAAAAGTACACGGTAAAATAATGGAACTAAAGGTGAACAGGTCCCCCGGACCTGATGGCCTGCATCCTCGGGTCTTAAAAGAAGTGGCTGTAGAGATAGTGGATGCATTGGTTGCGATCTACCAAAGTTACCTGGAGTCTGGAGAGGTCCCAGCGGATTGGAAAACTACAAATGTAAAGCCCCTATTTAAAAAAAGGAGGGAGACAGAAAGGAAACTATCGACCAGTTAGCATAACATCTGTCTTTGGGGAAAATCTGGAGTCTTATCATTAAGGAAGCAGTAGCAGGACATTTGGAAAATCATAATGCAGTCAAGCAGAGCCAGCATGGTTTTATGAAAGGGAAATCATGTTTGACAAATTTGCTGGAGTTCTTTGAGGATGTAACGAGCAAGGTGGATGGATCAAGGAGAACCGGTGGATGTGGTGTATTTAGATTTCCAGAAGGTATTCGATAAGGTGAAAACAGAGAGTCGGGATAAATTAGTATTTTTGTGATTGGCAAATAGTAACTAGTGGCGTGTCACAGATCGATGCTGGGGCCTCAACTGTTTACAATCTATATTAATGACTTGGATGAAGGAACCAATTGTAATGTAGCCAAGTTTGCTGATGATACAAAGCTGGGTGGGAAAGCAAGTTGTGAGGAGGACACAAAGAATCTGCAAAGGGATATAGATAGGCTAAGTTAGTGGGCAAACATTTGGCTGATGGAGTATAATGTGGGAAAGTGTGAGGTTATCCACTTTGGCAGGTAAAATAAAAAAACAAATTGTTATTCAAATGGGGAGAGATTACAAAATGCTGCAGTACAGAAGGACCTTGGAATCCTTGTGCATGAAACACAAAAAGTTAGTATGCAGGTCCAGCAAATAATCAGGAAGGCAATTGGAACATTGGCCTTTATTGCAAGGGAGATGGAGTATAAAAGCATGGAAATCCTGCTACAACTACTCAGGGTGTTGGTGAGACCACACCTGGAGTCCTGCGTTCAGTTTGGTCTCCTTATTTAAGGAAGGATATGAGGCAGTTCAGAGAAGGTTCACCAGGTTGATTCTGAGATGAAAGGGTTGACATGAAGACAGGTAGAGCAGGTTGGGCTCATTGGAGTTTAGAAGAAAGAGAGGTGATCTTATTGAAACATAGAAGCTACTGAGGGGCTCACTAGGTAGATGCAGAGAGGATGTTTCCACTCGTGGGGATATCTAGAACTAGGGGGCATAGTTTAAGAATAAGGGGTCGCCCATTTAGAACTTGGATGAGGAGGAATTTCTTCTCTGAGGGTCGTAAATCTGTGGAATTCTCTGTCCCAGATAACTGTGGAGGCTTGGTGTTTGTATATATTTAAGGTGGAGATAGACTGATTTTTGAACGATAAAGGAGTGTAGAGTTATGGGGAGCTGAGCCCAAGATCAGATCAACAATGCTCTTAATTAAATAGCGGAGCAGGCTTGAGCAGCCACATGGCCTACTCCTGCTCCTATTTCTTAGGTTCTTATTACATCTGAGCTTCTCCAGGAGAGAGTCTGATAGTTATGGTGCTGGACTAGTAATTCGGGTTATGTGGTTAACTCTCACCATGGAAAATTGTAAAATTGAATCAATAAATCTAGTAATTTTTAGGCTGGCAGCAGAGAAACAATATAGAAATATAGAAATTTACAGTACAGAAGGAGGCCATTTCGGCCCATCGTTTTCGTGCCGGCTGACAAAGAGCCACACGGCTCTCGGTCAGCAGCCCTGAAGGTTACATATAAACCAATGAACAATGGCGGAAAGATAAAGAGCACCCAGTCCAACCAGTCTGCCCCACACAACTGCGACACCCCTTCCACTCCAACATTCTACACTCCACTCCAGCAGGAGCCATGTGATCTCCTGGGAGAGGAAAAAAACATTAAAAACCCAGGCCAATTGGGGGAGGAAAAAATCAGGGAAAATTCCTTTCTAATCCATCCAGGCGATCAAAACTAGTCCAGGAGATCACCTTGGCCGTATTCGATTCCCTGCAGTACTTACCATCGTGTCTGTGCCAGCCAACAAGAGGTTATCCAGTCTAATCCCACTTACCAGCTCTAGGTCCGTAACCCTGCAGGCTATGGAACTTTAAGTGCCCATCCAAGCACCTTTTAAATGTGGTGAGGGTTTTTGCATGCACCACCTTTCCAGGCAGAGAGTTCCAGACCCCAACAACCCTCTTCGTGAAGAAGCCCCCCCTCAAATCCCCTCTGAACCTTCCACCAACCACCTTAAAACTATGCCCCCTCGTAACTGACCCCTCCACCAAGGGAAATAGGCCCTTGCTATCCACTATATCCAGGCCCCTCAACATTTTGTGCACCTCAATGAGGTCTCTTCTCAACCTCCTCTCTTCCAATGAGAACAAACCCAGCCTATCCAATCTGTCCTCATAGTTAAGATTCTCCATTCCAGGCAGCATCCCAGTAAATCTCCTATGCACCCTCTCTAGTGCAATCACGTGCTTCCTATAATACGGCGACCAGAACTGCACGCACTACTTCAGCTGTAGCCTAACCAAAGTATTATACAATTTAAGCATAACCTCCTTGCTCTTCTATTCTATGCCTCAGCCAATAAAGGCAAGCATTCTGTATGCCTTTTTATAACCACCTTATCCACCTGACCTACTTTCAGGGATCTGTGGACAAGCACTCCAAGGTCCCTTTGTTCATCTACATTTTTAAGTGGCCGACTGCTTAATGTGTATACCATTTCCTTATTATCCCTCCCAAAGTGCATTACCTCACACTTCTCCGAATTAAATTCCATTTGCCACTGCTCTGCCCACGTGACCAGTAGATTGATATCCTCCTGCAGTCCATGATTTTCCTCTTCATTATCAACTACACTGCCAATTTTAATGTCATAAGAACATTATAACGAGGAACAGGAGTAGGCATACGGCCCCTCGAGCCTGCTCCGCCATTCAATAAGATCATGGCTGATCTAATCATGGACTCAGCTCCACTTCCCCGCCCACTCCCCATAACCCCTTAACCTCCTATCTTTTAAGAAACTGTCTATTTCTGTCTTAAATATATTCAATGTCCCAGCTTCCACAGCTCTCTAAGGCAGCGAATTCCACAGGTTTACAACCCCTTGAGAGAAGAAATTCCTCCTCCTGTTATAAATGGGCGGCCCCTTATTCTAAGGTCATGCCGTCTAGTTCTAGTCTCCCCCATCAGTGGAAACATCCTCTGCATCTACCTTGTCAAGCTCCCTCATAATCTTATGCGTTTCGATAAGATCACCTCTCATTCTTCTGAATTCCAATGAGTAGAGGTGCAACCGACTCAACCTTTCCTCATAAGTCAACCCCCTCTTCCCCGGAATCAACCTACTGAACCTTCTCTGAAAGTAAGTATATCCTTTCATAAATATGAAAACCAAAACTGCACGTAGTATTCCAGGTGTGGCCTCACCAATACCTTGTATAGCTGTAGCAAGACTTCCCTGCTTTTATACTCCATCTCTTTTGCAATAAAGGCCAAGATACCATTGGCCTTTCTGATCACTTGTTGTACCTGCATACCATCCTTTTTCGTTTCATGCACAAGTACCCTCAGGTCCCGCTGTACTGTGGCACTTTGCAATCTTTCTCCATTTAAATAATAACTTGCTCTTTGACTTTTTTCTGCCAAAGTGCATGACCTCATACTTTCCAACATTGTATTTCATCTGCCAAGTTTTTGCCCACTCACTTAGCTTGTCTATGTCCTTTTGTAGATTTTTTGTGTCCTCCTTACACATTGCTTTTCCTCCCATCTTTGTATCGTCAGCAAACTTGGCTACAATACACTCAGTCCCTTCTTCCAAGTCGTTAATGTAGATTGTAAATAGTTGGGGCCCCAGCACTGATCCCTGCAGCACCCCACTTGTTACTGGTTGCCAACCAGAAAATGAACCATTTATCCCAACTCTGTTTTCTGTTAGTTAGCCAATCCTCTATCCATGCTAATATATTACCCCAAACCCCGTGACCTTTTATCTTGTGCAGTAACCTTTTATGTGGCATCTTGTCAAATGCCTTCTGGAAGTCCAAATACCGCATCCACTGTTTCCCCTTTATCCATCCTGTTCCTTACATCCTCAAAGAACTCCAGCAAATTTGTCAAACATGACTTCCCCTTCATAAATCCATGCTGACTCTGCATGACTGAATTTTGCTTATCCGATTGTCCTGCTACTGCTTCTTTAATAATAGACTCCAACATTTTCCCAACCACAGATGTTAGGCTAACTGGTCTATAGTTTCCTGCTTTTCGCCTGCCTCCATTTTTAAATAGGGGCGTTACATTTGCAGTTTTCCAATCTGCTGGGACCTCCCCAGAATCCAGGGAATTTGCAAAGTTCTTAATCATACTCCCTATATTCAAATCTAGATCATTGATTTATACCACAAAAAGCAAGGGACCCAGGACTGAGCCCTGCGGAACCCCACTGGAAACAACCTTCCAGTCACAAAAACATCCATCAACCATTACCCTTTGCTTCCGACCTCTAAGCCAATTTTGGATCCAACTAGCCACTTTGCCCTGGATCCCATGGGCTTTAACCTTCGTGACCAGTCTATCATGTTTGACCTTATCAAAAGCCTTGCTAAAGTCCATATACATTACATCATATGCACTACCCTCATCAACCCTCCTGATTACCACCTCAAAAATTTCAATCAGTTTAATCAAACACGATCGTTCCTTAACAAATCTGTGCTGACTGTCCCGAATTAATCCTTGCCTTTCCAAATGTATATTTATCCTGTTGTTCAGGATTTTTATCAATAATTTTCCCACCACTGTGGTTAGGCTGACAGGCCTGTAATTACTCGGCTTATCCCTTTCTCCCTTCTTAAACAAGGGTACCACATTAGCAGTCCTCCGGCACCATATCCAAATCCAAAGAGGACTGGAAAATGATGGTCAACAGTCTGGGATGCATTTCATCTGGTCCTGGGACTTTCAAAGCTGCCAAACCCCTTAATACCTCCTCTCTCACTGTTTATTTCATCCAGAATTTCACACTCCTTCTCGATAGTAGTATCTGCTTTGCCCCTTTCCTTTGTGGAAACAGATGCAAAGTATTCATTAAGAACCATACCAACATCTTCCGCCTCCACACAAAGATTACCGTCGTGGTTTCTAGTAGGCCCTACTCTTTCTTTAGTTACCCTCTTACTCTTAATATATTTATAGAACATCTTTGGGTTTTCCTTAATTTTGCTAGCCAAGAATTTTTCATGTTCTCTCTTAGTATTTCTAATATCCTTTTTAATTTTACCTCTTAACTATCTATATTCCTCCAAAGATTCTGTTGTATTTAGCCATCGGTATATGACCTAAGCTTCCCTTTTTTTCTTTATCCTTCCCTGTAAGTCCTAGACATCCAGGCGACTCTAGAATTGTTATTCCCACCCTTTTTCTTTAAGGGCACGTGTTTGGCCTGAGCCTTCCGGATCTCCTCCTTGAATGCCTCCCACTGTTCCGACTCTGATTTACCCACAAGTAGCTGTTTCCAGTCCAAATCACTCCTCAACTTAGTAAACTTAGATTTTCCCCAATTTGGGACTTTTATTCCAGGTCTATCCTTGTCCTTAAGGCATTTGACAAGGTGCCACATAAAAGGTCATGGGGTTGGGGGTAATATATTAACATGGATAGAGGATTGGCTAACTAACAGAGAACAGAGAGTCGGGATAAATGGTTCATTCTCTAGTTGGCAACCAGTAACTAGTGGGGTACCGCAGGGATCAGTGCTGGGACCCCAACTATTTACAATCTATATTAACTACTTGGAAGAAGGGACTGAGTGTAATGCAGCCAAATTTGCTGATGATACAAAGATAGGAGGAAAAGCAATGAGTGAGGAGGACACAAAAAATCTGCAAAAGAGCATAGACAAGCTAAGTGAGTGGGCAAAAATTTGGCAGATGGAGTATAATGTTGGAAAGTGTTAGGTCATGCACTTGGCAGAAAAAAAATCAAAGAGCAAGTTATTATTTAAATGGAGAAAGATTGCCACAGTACAGTGGAACCTGCAGGAACTTGTGCATGAAACACAAAAGGATAGTATGCAGGTACAGCAAGTGATCAGGAAGGCCAATGGTATCTTGGCCTTTATTGCAAAAGAGATGGAGTATAAAAGCAGGGAAGTCTTACTACAGCTATAATCAGGTATTGGTGAGGCCACACCTGGAATACTGCGTGCAGTTTGGTTTCCATATTTACGAAAGGATATACTTGCTTTTGGAGGCTGTTCAGAAAAAGCTCACTAGGTTGATTCCAGGAATGAGGGGGTTGACTTATGAGGAAAGGTTGAGTACGTTTGGCATCTACACATTGCAATTCAGAAGAATGAGAGGTGATCTTATCGAGACGTATAAGATTATGAGGGGGCTTGGCAGGGTGGGTGCAGAGAGGATGTTTCCACTGATGGGGGAGTCTAGAACTAGAGGGCACGATCTTAGAATAGAGATGAGGAGAAATTTCTTCTCAGAAGGTTGTGAAGCTGTGGAATTTGTTGCCAGAGAGCTGTAGAAGCTGGGACATTGAATAAATTTAAGACAGAAATAGATGGTTTCTTAATCAATAAGGGGTTATGGGGAGCAGGCAGTGAAGTCGAGCTGAGTCCATGATCAGATCAGCCATGATCTTATTGAATGGCGGAGCAGGCTTGATGGGCCGTATGGCCTACTCCTGTTCTTATTTCTTATGTTCTTATCCATAACTAACTGGAATCTGTTTGAATGATGGTTACTGGCACCCAAGTGCTCGCCTACTAATACCCCTTCAATCTGCCCAGCTTGAAAATTAAATCTAAAACAGCCCCCTCTCTTGTTGGGCTTGTTACATACTGAGTAAAAAAAATCTCTTGAATGCATTTTAAGAATTCCGCACCCTCTGTAAGCGGTTTTGATCCTAGCCCAAGGACTAGATGGACGGTTCGAATCGCCCCCACCTTATGAGAATTCTATACCCGGGGATTATTATTCAGAGTGTAAATGGAATAAGTCACAGACAGGAATGCTTCGATGAAAAATCGCACTTATTTATTTGGTCTAACACACATTGGCTAAAGCATGCACTACTAAACAAAATCACTGTCTCTCTGGAGAATAAGATCCAGGTTAAAACAACATACAGTACAACACTGAGGACCGGTGACATGCAGTAATTTCCTTGTTGCTATGGTGGGGTCTAACTCCCCCCGCCCCCCCCTACCAGCGAATTACCCAGTCGCATGAAACTTCCTCCCCAGAATGGCCCGAAAAAGCTTTTCGCCTGGTTCTCTGGTTACCGGCTTGGGACACTCGCAACCATGCTCAGACTCGATCGCTCAGCTGGTCCTTCTTCTTGTCACGTCGGTCTTGGTGGAGCGAGAGAGAGAGAGGGGGAATGCTCGAACGCTGGAGAACGCTCCAGAATACTAGAGAATGGTGGAAAAGAGGAGTCCTGCTGCCCTTATCTCTCCACCAATCTTTGAAATCCTTTTGCTTCTAAGTACTCCGCTGCTTAGTCGGTGATGGGCCATCAGACCCATGTGTATTGGACCGATGGCCCTGGGTCTGGGACATCTCTCAGCTTTTGTGTAGGGAAGAACTGGCCCCTCTTGGTCTGGCCAGTGGGTCCATTGTTCTGCTTCTCTTCTGAGATGGAGGTGAAAAGTGCCTTTGCATATTAGAGTGGTTTTCCAATAGTTTATGCATGCCTCAGATATCTGAGCCCCTTTCCTTTTGCTAGGGTGAACCCGTACGTTCTGGATGACTGGCAGTTCTTTGTCACAGCCAACTGCCATGTGGTCTCTGGAGTGTTAACAAACCAGCCTTTTCACGTATCTGCACAGGGTGACCCCCATCACAGTACCCTCAAAGGAAAAGAAAACCCATAAAATCCACAAAACATTCTCGACTGAGTCCATTCTTTAAACAGAGACTTTACGATCTCTTTAGTCCTCCGTTTGATGCTTTTCTTTCCATAACACATCACTCGACAAGAGAGCAAAGGCCAAAGTCTCCCGCAAGTGAAGCTGTTCCCCCAATTTTATGTTTTAAAACCCCAGGACTATACCTCTTACGGCGTGTCACAGTTCCCTTCTACAGAGTCAAAATATAAGAAAATGTTTTTTTCACACACAAGATCCACAAGACATTACCAAAAAAATAAATAATCACTGCGCACATCACACAGTACAGCATTGACAGGTGGTGACACATTACAAAAACTACAACAGCGCACATCGCACAATACAGAGAGTGAAACTGTAACCAGAATATAATACACTTGCTTACAGAACTTTGGTACATTACAAGTTTTGGCAGGGAGAAACCATCATCAACAATTACACCTCTCCGAGTCGATCTAACATCCCTTGCCACTGCGTTCGGAGCATCTGGCTCCGTCGCCTGCAGCTGGTGTACAACAAATAGCTTATAAGCAACAATTGTATGATGACTAATGCATGGGAACAAGCGCATATTGAGGGGGGAATCTCTACACTCAGACCGATGTCCCATCACGGTGACGAGACAATCCCCTTGATCTCCTCCCTCACTTCCACTGTTTTTTGCTCTAAAGTGTAAAAATGTTTCTGGGAGAGCTCAACGCCCTTTATTAACTCAGTGAGGTGTTCCGGCAGAAAAGGAATCGGGTACCCAAAATGTTCCACATAGTCCTGGAGATGCGTGAAGGTGTCATTTACAGTGAGGTGAATGGTCGAGGGTTCAGGGATGGGAGTAATTTGCTCTTGTGTCACTTGAACCTCCGCCTTGGGTTTGAAACAAAAACTGCTGTCACTCACTGGACACCACATGTCCTGGCTGTATTGGTAGCGCAGCGCACTTGTGGTGACACAGTATGTCCCACTCCCCACGTATGCAACCTATGGAGGTATGTGATCTGGTGCCATCACTTCCATGGTGCAATTGGTAGGTTGCGCGCCTGAAGGAGCAAACTCACATTCTGATCAAGTAAAAGCATTCAAGTGCTGGGGGCATCTGGAGAGGTCAGTGCCTGTCATAGCATGCTCCCACTTTGACATACGGCGAGACTGTTTTAAAATGAACATGCACTCCTCCACGAATGACCCCGATATTCTCAACCCTGTATACCGGTGCTGGCTGGGGTGACCCGCCCATTATGGCTCTTGCCCAGCAACCATGCTCCATACAACACACACCCCTCATTCCGTGCAGCCTGCTCCAGGCGTTCCTGTCCTCCCGTATCAAATCATTAACAGTTTTAACGTGCCTCTCCAGCTCCGCAATGACCTCCTTTAAATGAACGGTCATTGCCTGGTTCTCTGCCTTCCGGACCCCACACTATTCCCAACATTCAGATCATAAAGCTGTTCTGCATCTACATTTCCATAGTCCAGTTCATAAAACTCCTGAAACTTCATTTTTAACAGAGCTTCATAAAGCTTCTCCGTCTTCGGGCAACTCACAGGCAGGTGGACTTCAGTCAGGTTCAGGATCATGGATGGCACGGAATAGTGCACACTCTGAAACAAACCTTTGTCAGTGGGATTAACACCAACCCATTCCCTGGACCCCTGGTGGTGATGGGACACCTATCTACAGCCGTCTGTACCATCGGGGCTCTGACGGGGGGGTTCCTGGTGTATGAGATGAGCTCTGTGGCATTGATGGTGTTTGGGAGATTTGGGATCACACAGGAGTCCTCACTCCGATCCCATCCAATCCCACCCCCGGCGTCCTGTCACCGCCTGCTAACCGCGATCGACACACCAGTTGGGCAGATCTTTTCCGACCCCCCCATATGCACACAAATCCCTTCCTCAGATTCCCACCACTTATCCCAACACACATAGCAGCATAGTCCTCTATGAAATCCCTGCAGTACCTGTGAGTCCCAGGAAGGATCTTACCCCCGTTACCGTGGTCGGGGCAGGTAGCTCCTGTACCGCCTTCCTCCTCGTCTCATCGATGGCCCTCTCCCCAGCATTTTACTTCCTGCTGGCCGATCTGTGCTTTCCTGGGATTAACCTTGAACCCAGCTTCCTTTAACAGCTCAGCCAGCAGTGGGCCATGCTTCTCCCCATTGTTGGAGAACAAAAGCAGGTCATCCACGTACTGCACAAGTTGCTGTGTTCTGCTGAACCCTTTTAAACAGTTGGCCATACATTGGTGGAAAATAGAAGGCTGCTTTGTAACCCTTGGGGAAGGCAGGTCCATGTGTACTGCTGACCCTTGAAAGTGAATGCGAACTTATACTGGTCCTCCCTTTTGAGAGGGATAGACCAGAATCTGTTCGAAATGTCCAGCACCGTGAATGGTTTTGCGGATGCTGGGATACTCCCAATCAGGTTGGCTACAGCTGCGACGGTGGGGGCACGGGCTGGGATGTTCTTGTTAAGAACCCGAGAGTCCACAGTGGCTCTCCACGAATTGTCCGGTTTCCTGACCGGCTAAATCGGAGAGTTCACGTGGGTCGCTATGGGTCTCAACTCACCCTGCTCAACCAGTGATACCAATGCCGTCTCTAAATCCGCCTCTGCCTCTCTGGGGAAGTTGTACTGTTTCTGTGGTCGGGCCATGGGGTCTCCGTCTACTCTGACCTCCAGCCCTGTTACCCTCCTGCAGTCGTGCTTGTGTGTAACGAATACCGCGAAGTTGGCTCGCACATCCACTCTCTACTCCACCGGGATAGAAGTGACCAAAAGTTCAAGGTCATAACTACCCTTGGGCTTCATTGTACTGCGGTTCCCTTGCCTTGCTTCCCTGGTATAACTACCACCTCCTCCTTTCCCGTGCATACGGCTCCCTATAGACAGTGATTCCGGAAATCCACCAATATCTGGTGAGCCAGTATGAAGTCTGTCCCCAAAATGCCTATTCCCTCCCGCTCCTACCGCATCAGGACACATTTCCAATCTGTATGGAGTGTACCCAGATCGATGGATAGCGGGATGGAGAAAGACCCAGTTCGTTCGTTCCTGGTGAACCCTACTAAGTTATATGGGACCCCGTTCGATAGAGGTGATGTGGCCGGGTTATCCACATAGACAATAGTGTTTGAATCAGATAGGTCCCTTGCACCTTCTCCACCCCCACCTTCACGCACGGTCTTTTCCAAGCATCATAACTTAGTGGGCACAGGTAAACGGGCTGAGAAGCCCCTAGTCATGGGTCGGGATAGTTCGGGGCGGATGGGAGTACGCTGCCTGCTGCCACGTCCACCCTACCCTACCCTGCCCTGCCACAAAGACTGCGCGGAGAGCAGCCACTAATACCGCGAATGAATCAGTGCTGCTTCCCGCCACAGCTGCTGCTTTCCGCGCTGGCGCTGGAGGATCCCCTTTCCCACTCCTTTTGTCAGGGACTGGGCAGTCTTTCTTCCAGTGCCCTTTACTCCCGCACCCATAACAACCCTGCTTCTTCTCTGAGCTACCCCCTTCTAATGTTGCCTCCACTAGGCTTTAACTCGAGCACTCTGCCCTTTGGTTTGTCATCCTCACCCCTACCATTTTTAAATAAGAGAGTTAACTGCCAGATCACCCCCTCTTCTGTGGTCTGGGATCACTGGAATTGAACCACCCCTCTGCTTTGGCCTTGATCCTGGGCAGGCTGTTCACCACCAGGGCCCTCAGCCAATGAGCCCTAGGCTCCCCCTGCAGCTGCGCCCGGTCGGGCACCCCCGCATAGGCACTCCGATAGACGGACCAAAGCCTGTGGTGCCTCCCCAGCTAACTGCAGTGTCCTTTCCAGTCGGGCGAAGGGACTTCCACCATTGAGGCCTTTAGCCTCTAGCATGTCATCCTTTATCCCCTCTAACGTACCCTGCCCCAGCTTGCTATCCGCTGAGAGTGACTGGTACAACCTACTAACCAGGGAAAACAAAAGTAATTTGGCTGCCTCAGCCTCGTTACAGTTATTGATTCCTGCTCCACATGCGTAAAATGGACAGATGGGTCCCCTTTGCTGGTCAGTTTGGTCAGGTTAGAGACCATTGCCTGCAGCTGGGAGGTCGTATTCGGGACCACAAAGTCACTCTGCAGTGGTCCTTGTTCTTCACCGCCTACGGGCGCACTGTATTGTCGCTGCTGGACAGGGCACATGGGTCCTGGTCCCGACACTTCGGGCGGTGGTCGAGCGTCCTCCTCTGCCTCACATTCCTCCTTATCGTTCCCCGGTTTTTCCTCATCTACCCGGGCCATTCCCGGAGCTACCAAACGGACCATCCTTTTGGCCTTAGATACAGCATCGGTTAAATTCTGGATCTGCTCCTGGCAAGGACCATGATTACCCGTATCAAACCCTTTAGTGCTGGCGACTCTGTATGCCACCTGAATATCCTTCAACTGCACTTGCAGCACCTTTCCCTCATGCGACAAGCGAGCGTTCTCCTCCCAAACCAACCTCTATTCCCCTTTGCCTCAGTTACCTTATGGTTACGGAAGGTTTTCTCCTGGCTTATTCTTCCCAGCTTCTCATTCCTTAGCTGCGTGCATAACCTGCTCCCTACTACAGCCCTTGCGTCTGACTGTGTCTCGGACTCCCTGAGCTCTGCCTCTAACTTACCAACCTGCTCATCTAGCAGTGGGACTTGCCTTTGTAGACAGACAAGCCATATCGCCTTTTCAATGCTGCGCCTATGCTCCTTGCCCTCCGTCCATTCTGCCGCTGCGTCCGCTGGACGCTCAGCACACAACAAACCTAGCACCCACTTCTTACACTCTTTTAACCCAGGTCCCTTCGTGGTCGCCATGAGATGTAAGCAGTTTTGATCCTAGCCCAATGGCGAGATGGACCGTTCGAATCGCCCCTGCCTTACGAGAATTATTTTCCCAGGGATTATTATTCAGAGTGTGAATGGAATAAGTCACGGACAGGAATGCTTCGATGAAAAATCGCACTTATTTATTTGGTCTAACAAACACTGGCTAAGACATCATCTACTAAACGAAATCACTGTCCCTCTGAAGAATAAGATCCAGGTTAAAACAACATACAGTACAACACTGAGGACCAGTGACATGCAGTAATTTCCTTGTTGCTATGGTGGGGTCTAACTCCCCCCCGCCCCCCCCCCCCCACCCCACCAGCGAATTACCCAGTCGCATGAAGCTCCTTCCCCAGAATGGCCCGAAAAAGCTTAATTTCCAAGAAAACTCTGAACCCTTTACACCCCACACAGCTCGCCTGGTTCTCTGGTTACCGGCTTGGGACACTCGCGACCATGCTCAGTCTCGATCGCTCAGCTGGTCCTTCTTCTTGTCACGTCGGTCTTGGTGGAGTGAGAGAGAGAGGGGGAACGCTGGAACGCTGGAGAACGCTCCAGAATACTAGAGAATGGTGGAAAAGAGTCTATCTTTAAAAGAGTCCTGCTGCCCTTATCTATCCCGCCAATCTTAGAAATCCTTTTGCTTCTAAGTAGTCCGGTGCTTAGTCGGTGATGGGCCATCAGACCCATGTGTATTGGACCGATGGCCCTGGGTCTGGGACATCTATCAGCTTTTGTGGAGGGAAGAACTGGCCCCTCTTGGTCTGGCCAGGCTAGTGGGTCCATTGTTCTGCTTCTCTTCTGAGATGGAGGTGAGACGTGCCTTTGTATATTAGAGTGGTTTTCCAATAGTTTATACATGCCTCAGATACCTGAGCCCCTTTCCTTTTGCTAGGGTGAACCCGTACATTCTGGATGACTGACAGTTCTTTGTCACAGCCAACTGCCATGCGGTCTCTGGAGTGTTAACAAACCAGCCTTTTCACGTATCTGCACAGGGTGACGCCATTACAGGGAAAGTACCCTCATCAGGGGAGGGCAGCAGCAGCCAAGTCTATGGCACCGTGGCTGGCTCTGCTGCACTGGAGGGCAGGAAAAAGAGTGGGAGAGCGATAGTGATAGGGGATTCCATTGTAAGGGGAATAGATAGGCGTTTCTGCGGCCGCAACCGAGACTCCAGGATGGTATGTTGCCTCCCTGGTGCAAGGGGCAAGGATGTCTCGAAGCAGGTGCAGGACATTCTGAAAAGGGAGAGTGAACAGCCAGTTGTCGTGGTGCACATTGGTACCAACGATACAGGTAAAAAAAGAAATGAGGTCCTACGAGATGAATTTAAGGAGCTAGGAGCTAAATTAAAACGTAGGATCTCAAAAGTAGTAATCTCGGGATTGCTACCAGTGCCACGTGCGAGTCAGAGTAGGAATCGCAGGATAGCTCAGATGAATACGTGGCTTGAGCAGTGGTGCAGCAGGGAGGGATTCAAATTCCTGGGGCATTGGAACCGGTTCTGGGGGAGGTGGGACCAGTACAAACTGGACGGCCTGCACCAGGGCAGGAACGGAACCAATGTTCTAGGGGGAGTGTTTACTAGTGCTGTTGGGGAGGAGTTAAACTAATATGGCAGGGGGATAGGAACCAATGCAGGGAGACAGAGGGAAACAAAATGGAGACAAAAGCAAAAGACAGAAAGGAGATGAGTAAAAGTGGAGGGCAGAGAAACCCAAGGCAAAAAACAAAAAGGGCCACTGTACAGCAAAATCCTAAAGGGTCAAAGTGTAATAAAAAGGCATGCATGAAAGCTCGGGCCTCAATGCGAGGAGTATTCGGAACCCAGGCGAGTGCTCTGAGCTAGTTAGAGTGGGTGAGAGCTCAGATGAACAGGACCCCAAGAAAGAATGCAAAAGGCAAGAGGCAACAGAGCAGAGTAGCACTGGGGTAAGTGTAAACCACAAGGTGATCGGAAGGGACAATATGTATGAATATAAAAGGGCTGCAGGAGGGGTCAAAATTAAAAATCATGGTTTAAAAACTAGTATTAAAACACTCTACCTAAACGCACGCAGCATTCGAAATAAAGTAAATGAGCTGACGGCACAAATCATTACAAATGGGTGTGATTTGGTGGCCATTACAGAAACATGGTTGCAGGGTTCCCAAGACTGGGAATTAAACATACAGGCATATCTGTCAATTCGGAAGGATAGACAAGAAGGGAAAGGAGGTGTGGTAGCTCTGTTAATAAAGGATGATATCGGGGCAGTTGTGAGAGACGATATTGGCTCTAATGAACAAAATGTTGAATCATTGTGGGTGGAGATTAGATATAGTAAGGGAAAAAAGTCACTGGTGGGCATAGTTTATAGGCCCCCAAATAATAACTTCACGGTGGGGCGGGCAATAATCAAGGGAATAATGGAGGCATGTGAAAAAGGAACGGCTGTAATCATGGGGGATTTTAACCTACATATCGATTGGTCAAACCAAATCGCACGAGGTAGCCTTGAGGGGGAATTCATAGAATGCATACGGGATTGTTTCTTAGAACAGTATGTTACAGAACCTACAAGGGAGCATGCTATCTTAGATCTGGTCCTGTGTAATGAGACAGGAATAATAAATGATCTCCTTGTAAAAGATCCTCTCGGAATGAGTGATCACAGTATGGTTGAATTTGTAATACAGATTGAGGGTGAGGAAGTAGTGTCTCAAACGAGCATACTATGCCTAAACAAAGGGGACTACAGTGGGATGAGGGCAGAGTTGGCTAGAGTAGACTGGAAACAGACTAAACGGTGGCACAATTGAGGAACAGTGGAGGACTTTTAAGGAGCTCTTTCATAGTGCTCAACAAAAATATATTCCAGTGAAAAAGAAGGGCGGTAGAGAAGGGATAACCAAGGAAATAAAGGAGAGTATCAAATTAAAAACCAATGCGTATAACGTGGCCAAGGTTAGTGGGAAACTAGCAGATTGGGAAAATTTTAAACGACAGCAAAGAATGACTAAGAAAGCAATAAAGAAAGGAAAGATAGATTACGAAATTAAACTTGCGCAAAACATAAAAATAGATAGTAAAAGCTTTTACCGATTATATAAAACGGAAAAGAGTGACTAAAGTAAATGTTGGTCCTTTAGAAGATGAGAAGGGGGATTTAATAATGGGAAATGTGGAAATGGCTGAGACCTTAAACAATTATTTTGCTTCAGTCTTCACAGTGGAAGACACAAAAACCATGCCAAAAATTGCTGGTCACGGGAATGTGGGAAGGGAGGACATTTCCTCTGACTCCGCGTACCTTTATCTTCTGCAGTAACCTTTTGTGTGGCACCTTATCGAATGCCTTTTGGAAATCTAAACACACCACATCCACCGGTACACCTCTATCCACCATGCTCGTTATATCCTCAAAGAATTCCAGTAAATTAGCTAAACATGATTTCCCCTTCATGAAATCCATGTTGCGTCTGCTTGATTGCACTATTCCTATCTAGATGTCCCGCTATTTCTTCCTTAATGATAGCATAATCACTATCACTAGGGGGGTAGTGCTGGACAGGCTAATGGGACTCAAGGTAGACAAGTCCCCTGGTCCTGATGAAATGCATCCCAGGGTATTAAAAGAGATGGCGGAAGTTATAGCAGATGCATTCGTTATAATTTACCAAAATTCTCTGGACTCTGGGGAGGTACCATTGGATTGGAAAGCAGCTAATGTAACGCCTCTGTTTAAAAAAAAAAAAGGGGGCAAACAAAAGGCAGGTAAGTGTAGGCCGGTTAATTTAACATCTGTAGTGGGGAAAATGCTATCAAACAGACGCATCATGCATTCATGAAGGGGAAATCATGTTTAACTAATTTACTGGAATTCTTTGAGGATATAATGAGCATGGTGGATAGAAGAGTACCGATGGATGTGGTGTATTTAGATTTCCAAAAGGCATTCGATAAAGTGCCACACAAAAGGTTACTGCAGAAGATAAAGGTACGTGGAGTCAGAGGAAATCTTTTAGCATGGATCGAGAATTGGCTAGCTCACAGAAAGCAGAGAGTCGGGGTAAATGGATCCTTTTTGGGTTGGAAATCGGTGGTTAGTGGTGTGCCACAGGGATCGGTGCTGGGACCACAACAGTTTACAATATACATAGATGACCTGGAAGAGGGGACAGAGTGTAGTGCAACAAAATTTTCAGATAGCACAAAGATTAGTGGGAAAGCGGGTTGTGTAGAGGACACAGAGAGAGGCTGCAAAGAGATTTAGATCGGTTAAGCAAATGGGCTAAGGTTTGGCAGATGGAATACAATGTTGGAAAATGTGAGGTCATCCACCTTGGGGGAAAAAAAAACAGTAAAAGGGAATATTATTTGAATGGGGAGAAATTACATCATGCTGCAGTACAGAGGGACCTGGAGGTCCTTGTGCATGAATCCCAAAAAGTTAGTTTGCAGGTAATCAGGAAGGCGAATGGAATGTTGGCCTTCATTGCGAGAGGGATGGAGTACAAAAGCAGGGAGGTCCTGCTGCAACTGTATCGGGTATTGGTGAGGCCGCACCTGGAGTACTGCGTGCAGTTTTGGTCACCTTTCTTAAGGAAGGATATACTAGCTTTGGAGGTGGTACAGAGACGATTCACTAGGCTGATTCCGGAGATGAGGGGGTTACCTTATGATGATAGATTGAGTAGACTGGGTCTTTACTCGTTGGAGTTCAGAAGGATGAGGGGTGATAATGAAAGGGATAGAGGCAGAGAGGTTGTTTCCACTGGTCGGGGAGACTAGAACTAGGGGACACAGCCTCAAAATACGGGGGAGCCAATTTAAAACCGAGTTGAGAAGGAATTTCTTCTCCCAGAGGGTTGTGAATCTGTGGAATTCTCTGCCCAAGGAAGCAGTTGAGGCTAGCTTATTGAATGTATTCAAATCACAGATAGATAGATTTTTAACCAATAAGGGAATTAAGGGTTACGGGGAGCGGGCGGGTAAGTGAAGCTGAGTCCATGGCCAGATCAGTCATGATCTTGTTGAATGGCGGAGCAGGCTCGAGGGGCTAGATGGCCTACTCCTGTTCCTAATTCTTATGTTCTTATGTAGAGAAAAAAACCCCATAAAGATAAAGTCCATGAAACATTCTCGACTGAGTCCATTCTTTAAATAGAGACTTTGCAATCTCTTCACTCTCTACCCTTCACACTATATTTTTCACAATCAATAGTCGGATAGTTAAAATCCCCTACGATTACTGCCCCACCGTTTTTGGATTTCACAGCAATTTGCCTACATATTGGTTCCTCTATCTCCCTCCCACTGTTTGGGAGTCTACAATACACGCCCAGCAGTGTGATCGCCCATTTTTTATTTTTCAGTTCAACCCAACTGGCCTCGTTTGATGATCCCTCTAACATATCAGTCCTCCTCACTGCTGTAATAGTTTCTTTGGTCAATACCGTGACCCCCCTCCCCCTTTTTACCCCCTTCTCTGTCTTGTCTAAAAATCCTGTAACCAGGAATATTGATCTGCAAAACCTGCCCCTCTTTCAGCCATGTCTCTGTAATGGCTATAATGTTATATTCCCAAGTCTTTCCCTGTTCTCTTACCTCATCCGCCTTATTTGCTGTACTCCTTGCGTTAAATGATATGCCATTTAGCACAGGAAGATCTCCTTGATTACTACTTAGTAACCCTCGTTTTCTCTGTCTTACAGATTTGCTATCTAAATTCTTGCTATCCAATTTCTTCTTTATTTACTTCCTTCCTTATTGAATTTGTTCTCAGGTTCCCATCCCCCTGCCAAGATGGTTTAAACTCTCCCCAACAGCACGAGCAAAACTCCCCGTGAGGATATCGGTCCCGACGCTATTGAGGTGCAACCCGTCAGGTTTGTACAGGTCCCATCTCCCCCAGAAGCGGTCCCAATGCCTGAAGAATTTAAAGCCCTCCCTCTTACACCAACTCTCCAGCCACACGTTCACCCTCTCTATCTTTCTATTCTTGTACTCATTAACATGTGGCACTGGTAATAACCCAGAGATTACTACCTTTGAGATCCTTTAATTTTCTTCCTAGCTCCCTAAATTCTGCCTGAAGGACCTCATCCCTCTTTCTACCTATGTTGTTGGTCCCGATATGGACCATGACCACCAGCTGGTTACCCTCTCTTCCCACCCCCCCCCCCCCCCCCAGAATAACCTGCGTTCGCTCTGTGACATCCTTCACCCTGGTACCAGGGAGGCACCATACCATTCTGGAGTCACGTCTGCGGCCGCAGAAACACCTCTCTGTTCCCCTATCTATAGAATTTCCTATCACTAGAACTCTTTTATTCTTCATCCCTCCCCCCTATGCAGCTGAACCACCCGTGGTTCCTTGGAATTGGCTCTGGCTGCACTCCCCAAAGACACCATCGACTTCTTCACCGGTACGCTAAAGAGAATATCGGTTGGAAAGCGAGATGGACTCGGGGAGGACTCCTGCACTACCTGCCGAGTGCTCTTCATCCGTCTGGTGGTCACCCATTTCCCCTCTGTCTGCACGCTTTTAAGCTGGGGGTGACCACGTCCTGAAATGTGCTATCCACGTAACTCTCAGCTTCGCGGATGCACTGTATTGACTCCAGCCGGCGCTCAAGCTCCGAAACGCGGAGCTCGAGTAGTTGAAACTGGAGACGCTTCCTGCACACATGGAAGCGTCCAGGACTTCCTACATGCCACAGGATGTGCACTCCACAGGATTGAGCTGCCCTGCCATGCCTCTAATTAGACTTATCTAATTAAAAAAGAAAAAGAGAAGAAGTACTTACCAATCAAACAGCCAACCGCTTATCTGCCCGGACGAGAGCTGTGAGATCCTCATCAGAAGTGAATTCCTCGCCTATCTCTGGCCCTCCTGCTCCTCGGACTCCTGGCCTCCCGTACTCACCGTTCATAAACTCAGGACACCTCAAAGCATATCACAGCCATTGAAGTCAATTAAGTTTTAGTTGCTAGGAGGTTTAGAGGAGATTTGAGGAGAAATCTTTTTACCCAGAGGTTAGTGCGGGTCTGGAACTCACTGTCTGAAAGGGTGGTAGAGGCAGAAACCATCATAGCATTTAAAAAATACTTGCATATGCACTTCAAGTGCCGTAACCGGTAAGTCTATGGACCAAGAATTGGAAGGTGGGATTAGGCTGGATAACTCTTTGTCAGCCGGCACGGACACAATGGGCCAAAATAGCCTCCTTCTGTGCTCTAAATTTCTATGATTCTATGAAATATTTTGAAGTGTAGGTTAGTGTTGTAATGTAGGAAAACATGACTGCCATAATGCACTCCGCAAGGTCCCACGCGCAGCAATAAGATACATGACCAGATAATCTGTATTAATCGTCGTTTGAGCAACAAATATTTATCAGGATGTCAGGAGAGCTCCCTCATATTATTCTTCTAATCAGAGAATGGTTACAGCACGGCAGGAGGCCATTCGGCCCATCAAGCCCATGCCGGCTCTCTGCAAGAGCACCTCAGCTAGTCCCACTCCCCCGCCCTTTCCCGTAGCCCTTAATTTTTTTTTCAGATACTTATCCAACTCCCTTTTGAAAGCAGTGATTGAGTCTGCATCCACCATCCTTTCAGGCAGTGCATTCCAGATCCTAACCACTCACTGTGTAAAAAAAAGTTTTTTCTTATGGCGTCTTTGGTTCTTTTGCCAATCACCTTAAATCTGTGTCCTCTGGTTCTCTACCCTTCTGCCAATGGGAGCAGTTTTTCTCTATCTACTCTGTCCAGATCTCTCATAATTTTGAACACCTCTTTCAAATCTACTCTCAACCTTCTCTGCTCTAAGGAGAACAACCGCAGCTTCTCCAGTATATCCACGTAACTGAAGTCCTTCATCCCTGAAAACATTCTTGTAAAACTTTTCTGCACCCTCTCTCAGGCCTTCACATCCTTCCTAAAGTGCGGTGCCCAGAATTGGACACAGTTCTTCAATTGAGGCCGAACCAGTGTTTTATACAGGTTCTTCATCATTTTCACGCTTTTGTACTGTATACTTCCATTCATGAAGCCCAGGATCCCATAAGCTTTTTTAACTGCCTTCTCAATCTGTACTGCCACCTTAAACAATTTCTGCACATATTCCCCTCGGTCTCTCTGTTCATGCACCCCCTTTAGGATTGTACCCTTTAGTTTATATTTCCTTTCCTCATTCTTTCTACTAAAATGTATCACTTCACATTTTTCTGCGTTAAATTTCATCTGCCGCGTGTCCGCCCATTCCACCAGTCCATCTATGTTCTCTTGAAGTCTATCATTATCCTCCTCACTGTTCATTATACTTTCAAGTTTTGTGTCATCTATCACTATCCTTCAATTTTTGACACTGCTTCTTGTAGCATTCACTCCATACTGCACTGAAGTTCAACCTAGTCCTGGAGTGGGGCTTCAACATATGACCTTTTCATTCATATTGGTACCACTGAACCAAAGCAGGCATTTTTTTTAAAAAGTGACCACGAAAGCAATGTTCCCTGTAATTTTTTTGGGCCCTGTGTAGCCCCTTTATGGGACATTGTGGGGTTTTTACATTGAAAAGCCGGAAAACCTGCTTCGGGGTTCCCTGAAGCGTTGCTCAGCCACATAACTTAAAAGGAACATTGCATGAAAGTTGTTTCTTCGGGAAGTGAAGCTACTTGCCCTGTCCAATTTGGCCTATACTCCAATTGACTTGATGTGCTGTAGAGTGGGCTAGTAAGCCACACAGTTCTAAACATAATCACTGCAAAGCATGACTAGAGCAGCAGTGCCATAGGAACATTCCCTTTAAGACTTAAGTCCCCTTTAAAGTCGCACGTGAACCTGATTTGAATATATAGACCATAAAACTCGGCACCGTAGTGCTAGCTGTTAATGCCGATTTCGGCAAAGAAATGGCGGCCCCCTTGCTTCCGTCCACTTCTGTTGCGTCCCATGTCGGCTGCCTTTTTGGCAGATCGGCAGTGCGGCCGGCCGTTGCTTGCGTTCGCCAGAAAAATGCTTATCAGTCAGAGTCTGATGTCGATCAGTGTGCGACGCTGATTTGATGCACGCCATGCTATTTTGGATGTTGCCGCTCGACTGCACGCCCTCTCGAAAACATGAATAGCTGAACATGCATTCAGCTGCACGAGGGAGCCCCACCAGCACTATTTAAACGCATCATCAACAACTTGCAGTTGACTTGCCTTTGGATTTCTACTGGTTCTATGTGTGTGTGTGCAATTGTTTAGAGCATTTTACCGATGAACTATACTATAGGAGAAGAGACCTCATTGTCCTCTCTTAACAGGAGGAGTGCGCATGTGGCTTTGCCAGTACATCTGGCTTCCCCATGGTACAGAGCACCATCGACTGCACACATGGTTTTGCTCGCACCGAATATCAATCCTGAGGTGTACTGCAACAATGTCCAGCACATCATGATGGTGAATGCCCGGTATCCTGGCAGCAGTCATGATGCCTTCAAACATGCGCTAGGCCGGTGTGCTAGCAATCTTCCAGCCACCACATCGAACATGAGGGTGGCTATTCGGAGACGAGGGCTAGCCGCTCTACACCTGGTTGATGACTCCCCTCTGTAACCTCGCCACTCGAGGCCACAAATCATATAATGACAGCCATATTGTCATGGGGAACCTCATCGAGCAGACAATTGGGGTGCTCAAGCAACTGTGTTCTGTTGCCTTGACCAGTCAGGAGGAGACCTCCAGTACTGATGCCCCATTTTGTGGTGGTCTGCTGCATCTTTCACAACTTGGCCATCATGAGACCGCAGCCCTTGCCACTTGCCACCACAGGTTCTACGACCACCTCGGGAGGAGGAGAAGAAGGAGGAGGAGGAAATAAGGAGGCAGGCAGGCAGCTTGTTCCGGACTCATCAGAATCCGGTTCCCCTGAATGAAACGCCACATCTCTTTTGCTCACCACTTCCTGACCTTGCCATCCCTCTGTCATGGAACATCACAGTATCCTTAGCTGAAATAAAAGCCACCACAAAACAAACATTCTAAACATAATTTATAAATTAACCAATCCAAAACTATGTAACAAAATCAACTAATCACCAATGTGCACTCTCTTAGTGTCTGTCTTTTGTGTTTCTTGGCCTATCCGAGTGCTCCTACGCAGTGCTACCTCAGTGGCTGCAGTATGGATGGTGGAAAGCTGCTGACTTTCAGTGGGGCGGGCGGGGGGGGAACGGACGACTGCATGTGGCTTTGTAGGAGATCTTGAAAAGTTCTGGGCCTAGAAAGCCTTGCTGTATGCTAAAACACCTTGGCGCAGGCATCAGCAGTCTGGGCTGATGGGCTGACTAGCTGCAGCAAGTCAGCCCAGTGGGAGTCCAGGAATCGGTGGGAGTCCAGGAATCGGCAGCAGTCGGTGGAGCGAGCAGCCGGAGGTGGAGCAAGCCGCGGCCTATAAAGGTCCAACAGGGATCCGGGTATCGGTGGGGATTGGTGGCAGTCGGCGGAGCGAGCAGCCGGAGGTGGAGCAAGCAGCGGCCTATAAAGGTCCAACAGGGATCCGGGTATCGGTGGGGATTGGTGGCAGTCGGCGGAGCGAGCAGCCGGAGGTGGAGCAAGCCGCGGCCTATAAAGACTCAGCGGCAGTCCGGGGTCGGCGGCAGTTGGCGGAGCGAGCAGCCGGAGGTAGAGCGAGCAGCTAGCTGCAACAGGGTCAAAAGTAAGAAAGAAGTAAAAAGTAATCGAACGGTGACGTCACAGCCAAGAGGGTAAGTGATTGGCTGGTTGAGTGGTGAGTAGTTTTCCTTTTCTTTATCTTTCTTCTTGTTCTTAGCAGTAAGAACCTTTGGCATTGTTGCCAAATTAAGTATTTAAAGGTTAAGTCATGACAGGAGAGCCCAGACCCATGTCATGCTCCTCCTGTGCTATGTGGGAACTCAGGGACGCTTCCAGTGTCCCTGACGACTACATGTGCAGGAAGTGTATCCAGCTGCAGTTCCTGACAGACCGCATTGCGGCACTGGGGCTGCGCATGGATTCACTGTGGAGCATCCGCGATGCTGAGCATGTCATGACTAGCACGTTTAGTGAGTTGGTCACACCACAGGTAAAGGTTACACAGGCAGATAGGGAATGGTGACCATCAGGAAGAGCAGTGGAAGGAAGGTAGTGCAGGGGTCCCCTGTGGTCACCTCCCTCCAAAACAGATACACCGTTTTGGGTACTGTTCAGGGAGGCGGCTCATCAGGGGAAGGCAGCACCAGCCAAGTCTGCTGCACAGGAGGGCAGGAAAAAGAGTGGGAGAGCTATTGTGATAGATGATATTGTAAGGGGAATAGATAGGCATTTCTATGGCCGCAAACGAGACTCCAGGATGGTATGTTGCCTCCCTGGTGCAAGGGTCAAGGATGTCTCGGAGTGGCTGCAGCGCATTCTGGAGGGGGAGGGTGAACAGCCAGTTGTCGTGGTACATAAAGGTACCAAAGATATAAGTAAAAAACAGGATGAGGTCCTACAAATTGAGTTTAGGGATCTAGGAGTTAAATTAAAAAGTAGGACCTCAAAGGTAGTAATCTCAGGATTCCTACCAGTGTCACGTGCTAGTCAGAGTAGGAATGGCAGGAAGCTAAGATGAATGAGTCGCTTGAGGAGTGGTGCAGGAGGGAGGGATGCAAATTCCTGGGACATTGGAACTGGTTCTGGGGGAGGTGGGACCAGTACAAACCGAACGGTCTGCACCTGGGCAGGACTGGAACCAATTTCTGAGGGGGAGTGTTTGCTCGTGCTGTTGGGGAGGGATTAAACTAATATGGCAGGGGGATGGGAACCTCTGCAGGGAGACAGAGGTAAGTAAAATGGGGGCAGAAGCAAAAGATAGAAAGAAGAAAAGTAAAAGTGGAGGGCAGAGAAACCCAAGGCAAAAATCAAAAAGGGCCACCTTACAGCAAAATTCTAAAGGGACAAAGTGTGTTAAAAAGACAAGCCTGAAGGCTCTGTGTCTCAATGCGAGGAGTATTTGTAAGAAGGTGGACGAATTAACAGCGCAGGCAGCTATTAACGAATATGATATAATTGGGATTATGGAGACATGGCTCCAAGGTGACCAAGGCTGGGAATTCAACATCCAGGGGTATTCAACATTCAGGAAGGATAGACAGAAAGGAAAAGGAGGTGGGGTAGAATTGCTGGTTAAAGAGGAAATTAATGCAATAGTAAGAAAGGATATTAACTTGGATGATGTGGAATCTGTGCTGGTAGAGCTGCGGAATATCAAAGGACAGAAAACGCTAGTGGGAGTTGTGTACAGACCACCAAACAGTAGTTGTGAGGTTGGGGACAGCATCAAACAAGAAACAAAATGCGTGCAATAAAGGTACAGCAATTATCATGGGCGACTTTAATCTACATATAGACTGGGCTAACCAAACTGGTAGCAATACGGTAAAGGAGGATTTCCTGGAGTGTATTACGGATAGTTTTCTTGACCAATATGTCGAGGAATCAACTCGAGGGCTGGCCATCCTCGACTAGGTGATGTGTAATGAGAAAGGACTAATTAGCAATCTCGTTGTGCGAGGCCCCTTGGGGAAGAGTGACCATAATATGGTCGAATTATTTATTAAGATGGAGAGTGACACAGTTAATTCAGAGACTAGGGTCCTGAACTTAAGGAAAGGTAGCTTCGATGGTTTGAGATGTCAATTGGCTAGAATATACTGGCGAATGATACTTAAAGCGTTGACGGTGGATAGGCAATGGCAAACATTTGAAGATCACATGGATGAACTTCAACAATTGTACATCCCTGTCTGGAGTAAAAATAAAACAGGGAAGGTGGCTCAACCGTGGCTAACAAGGGAAATTAGGGATAGTGTTAAATCCAAGGAAGAGGCACATAAATTGGCCAGAAAACGCAGTAAACCTGAGGACTGGGAGAAATTTAGAATTCAGCAGAGGAGGACAAAGGGTTTAATTAGGAGGGGGAAATAGAGTATGAGAGGAAGCTTGCAGGGAACATAAAATCTGACTGCAATAGCTTCTATAGATATGTGAAGAGAAAAAGATTCGTGAAGACAAATGTAGGTCCCTTGCAGTCAGAATCAGGTGAATTTATATTGGGGAACAAAGAAATGGCAGACCAATTGAACAAATTCTTTGGTTCTGTCATCACGAAGGAAAACACAAATAACCTTCCGAAAATACTAGGGAACCGAGGGTCTAGCGAGAAGGAGGAACTGAAGGAAATCCTTATTAATCAGGAAATTGATGAATTGAAGGCCGATAAATCACAAGGGCCTGATAATCTGCATCCCAGAGTACTTAAGAAAGTGGCCCTAGAAATAGTGAATGCATTGGTGATCATTTTCCAACAGTCTATCGACACTGGATCATCCTATGGACTGGAGGATAGCTAATGTAACATCACTTTTTAAAAAAGGAAGGAGGGAGAAAACGGGGAATTTTCGACAGGTTAGTCTGACACAAGATGAAATAGCAGCGCATTCGGAAAGCAGTGACAGGATCGGTCCAAGTCAGCATGGATTTATGAAAGGGAAATCATGTTTGACAAATCTTCTGGAATTTTTTGAGGATGTAACTAGTAGAGTGGACAAGGGAAAACCAGTGGATGTGCTCTGTTTGGACTTTCAAAAGGCTTTTGACAAGGTGCTACACAAGTGATTAGTCTGCAAAATTAAGGCACATGGTATTGGGGATAATGTATTGACGTGGTTAGAGAAATGGTTGGCAGACAGGAAGCAAAGAGTAGGAATAAAAGGGTCCTTTTCAGAATGGTAGGCAGTGACTAGTGTGGTGCCGCAGGGTTCAGTGCTGGGACCCCAGCTATTTACAATATACATCAATGATTTAGATGAAGGAATTGAGTGTAATATCTCCAAGTTTGCGGATGACACTAAGCTGGGTGGCAGTGTGAGTTGTGAGGAGGATGCTAAGAGGCTGCAGGGTGACTTGGACAGGTTAGATGAGTGGGCAATTGCATGGCAGATGCAGTATAATGTAGATAAATGTGAGGTTATCCACTTTGGGGGCAAAAACAGGAAGGCAGACTGGTGGCGGATTAGGTAAAGGCGAGATGCAACGAGACCTAGGTGTCATCAGTCATTGAAAGTTGGCATGCAGGTACAGCAGCTGGTGAAGAAGGCAAATGGCATGTTGGCCTTCATAGCTAGGGGATTTGAGTATAGGAGCAGGGAGGTCTTAATGCAGTTGTACAGGGTCTTGGTGAGGCCTCACCTGGAATATTGTGTTCATTTTTGGTCTCTTAATCTGAAGAAGGACGTTTTTGTTGTTGAGGGAGCGTAGCGAAGGTTCACCAGACTGATTCCCGGGACGGCAGGACTGACGTATGAGGAGAGACTGGATCAACTGGGGCTGTATTCACTGGAGATTAGAAGGATTAGAGGGGATCTCATAGAAACATATAAAATTCTGACAGGACTGGACAGGTTAGATGCAGGAAGAATGTTCCCGATGTTGGGCAAGTCCAGAACCAGGGGACATAATCTAAGGATAAGGGGTAAGCCATTTAGGACTGAGATGAGGAGAAACTTCTTCACTGAGAGTTGTTAACCTGTAGAATTCTCTACTGCAGAGAGTTGTTGATGCCAGTTCGTTAGATATATTCCAGAGGGAGTTAGACATGCCCCTTACGGCTAAAGGGATCAAGGGGTATGGAGGGAAAGCAGGAAAGGGGTACTGAGGTGAATGATCAGCCATGATCTTATTGAATGGTAGTGCAGGCTCAAAGGGCCAAATGGCCTACTCCTGCACCTATTTTCTATGTTTCTAACAAGGGCACTGACGGAGTGACAATGGTGGGTGTACGAATACTGTCATCCTGAGAGAGGATAGCATATTTTTGCTCCACAGAGCCACTACCATTGCCCTGGGGTGGCATCTGAGCATTCCTAGCCATCTGTTGGAGCACAGATCGCTGCACTGCTGTGAGACCCTGCAAGCCCTTATCCACACTCGTAAACCCAGCCATGATAGCATCAATCTAAGCTTGCGTGCCAGGGACCTGAGACTGTATGAGAGAAGTCTTAGCTTCCACTGCAGAACTCAGGTGTTGGGGCGCTTCCATTTGTGCTGCGATATCGCCCATTAGACCCAGCATCATAGTTGAGTCCACCACAATGTTTCCTTTTAATCTTCTAGAGCAGGCCAGGAACTCCTTTGAGCATGACCTTGTTGTCCATGGGCAAATTTTTCAACTTAACTACACCAACAACATTTACAACGACAATAACAGCATCCACTTAAAAGCATATATTGCGATATTGCCACCACTGTTCTCTCGAAGGGGCGCGCACTGATCTGTAAGCTTCCGCGCAATTCAATTCACATAAGTAATTAGAATATTAATCACAATGCAACCAGACAACCAACAAATATAAAGTGCTTTAGTTCGCAGTATTATAAAGAACAGAACCAAAATAAGTATCTGCACTTTCAACTTCAATCACTTCCATTAATAAATGTCTTCTTGAACACCCATATAATGGGCCCAAGTTTCCATATGATTTGCGCCTGATTTTTAGGAGCAACTGGTGGAGAACGGACTATCTTAGAAATCACAATTCTCCACATTTTTTTTTTCTGCAGTTCCAGTCAGGTAGACTTTGGAACAGAATTTTTTCTTCAAAACGCCTGATTTCAAAGTTTCCACAGTGAAAACGTACTCCAAACTAAAGTAGAATGGAGCAAGTGAAGATTTTTGTAGAACTGAAAAAACCTGTTCTACACATTAAAAAATCAGGTGCAGGTTACAAATTAGGCGTCCAGAACGAGGTGGGGGGGGGAAGGGAAGTCATTAAATTCTATAATAAATCCTTATTTATACTTATACAAATATTATACAAATAAATCCAACCTGAATAAACATTTATAAGCAAAGAAAAGATTAAATAAACCATCTTCCTACCTGTATGAAAGTGCTTCAGGCAGGCCTTTCGGGGCCGAAGGCTGAACCGGCCGGCCCGAGACTTCGGGCAGGGCCCGTCCCCAGCACCAGATTTACAGGTAGGTGGTGTTGGGGAGGTTCGGTTCGGTTCGGGGGGGGGGGGGGGGGGCGCGGGTCGGGTTGGGTCCAGTCGGGGGGGGGGGCGGGGAGCGGGAACAGGAGCGCGGGTCGGGTCGGGTCAGTCGGGGGGGGAGCGGGTGTCGGGTCTGGTTGGCGGGGGGGAAGCGGGTGTCGGGTCTGGTCCGGAGGCAGGGAGGAGCGGGTGTCGGGTCTGGTCGGGGGGGGAGCAGGAGCTGGCCGTGGGAGGAGCCTTATTCACGCAGCCCCAGTGAGGCCATTCAGCCAGGGCTAGCGGCTGCGTGCTTCGGGCCCCTCCCACACAGTTCGGCGCCTGGAGCTACTGCACTTGTGTGCCCACTGTAGCGCGCATGTGCAGAGGTCCCGGCACTGTTTTCAGCGCAGGGACCAGGCTCCGCCCCCCCACAGCTCGTGTTGGCTGCGCCGAGGGCCAGAGGACCTGCAAGTAGGTGGAAAATACCGAGGATTTTTTTAGGCGCACTTTGTGGCGCGAAAAACGGGCGTCCAGGTCGGGACTGCGCCGTTCTAGGCGCGTGTGGAAACTTGGGCCCAATATGTCAGAAATACAGCACATATTCACAAGTGCAGAAAAACACATACACAATTTGCGTCACTGAATTAAAAACACAAAGCAGGAGAAACTATGATTTAACAAATAAACATTCGTCTTTCTTCCTGGACACAAGAACCAATCAGACTGACTTGGAAATGTTTACGAATATGTTGACGTAAAGATGTTAATTTACAAATTTCGTTTCCAATGTTTTTCTTTCAAACATTCTCCACAATATTAATCCCGGCTCTTATCATGAGAAGTGTTGCATTATTTTAGTTACTTTGCAATTGAATAGCGGGAAACAACCTTCATTAAGCTCTCAATTTTTAATCTCCTATTTTAAACATTTATACCAAATCGAAATTGTGCATTGATCAGTTTAATTGAATAATTTTTGTGTCATTCTCAATAAATAAATAAATAAATAAATAGTAGTTTCTTCTAACTCTTGTTTAACATTCCACTAAACTTTTAAGAGGAAATCTATATTGACATTATTCCTGGGACTTTTTAAGACTATAGAACGACAGACAAAATAAGATAGTTTGTGTTTTTTGCCTTTTTTGGTTCTCTTTCTAAAAGTCTTAATATATTTTTATAAAGTCAGTAAAAATGAATATGTAGCTCCTACAAATCCTCCCCTGCCCTCCCCCTCCTCAACAGCATGGTTGCTGCTAACTTCAGGGATCCGTGGACCTCCACTCTAAGGTACCTTTGTTCCACTACACGTTTCAGTGTCATACCATTTAATATGTATTCCCTTGCCTTGTTAGACCTCCCCAAATGCATTACCTCACACTTCTCCAGATTGAATTCCATTTGCCACGGTTCTGCCCACCTGACCAGTACATTGATATCTTCCTGCAGTCTGCAGCTTTCTTCTTCATTATCAACCACACAGTCTATTTTAGTGTCATCTGCAAACTTCTTAATCATACCCCCAACATTTAAGTCCAAGTCATTGATATATACCACAAAAAGCAAGAGACCCAGCACTGAGCCCTGTGGAACCCCACTGGATACAACCTTCCAGTCAAAAAAACACCCATCAACCATTACCCTTTGCTTCCTACCTCTAAGCCAATTTTGGATCCAACTTGCCACTTTGCCGTAGATCCCATGGGCTTTAACCTTCGTGACCAGTCTACCATGTGGGACCTTATCCAAAGCTTTGCTAAAGTCCATTTCCACTACATCGTACGCACTACCCTTATCGACCCTCCTGGTTACCTCCTCAAAAAATTCAATCAGGTAAGTCAAACACGATCTTGCCGTAACAAATCTGTGCCTAATTAATCCTTGCCTTTCCAAATGTAGATTTATCCTGTCTTTCAGGATTTTTTCCAATAATTTTCCCACCACTCAGGTTCGGCTGACAGGCCTGTAATTACTCGCCCTATCCCTTTCTCCCATCTTAAACAAGGGTACCACATTAGCAGTCCTCCAGTCCTCTGGCACCACACCTGCAGCCAGAGAGGATTGCAAAATGATGGTAAGACCCTCTGCTATTTCCTCTTTTACTTCTCTTAACAACCTGGGATACATTTCATCCGGGCCTAGGGATTCAAAGCTGTGAGGCCCCTTAATACTCCCTCTCTCACTATGTTTATCTTGTCTAATATTTCACACTCCTCCCTCAATGCAAAATCTGCATCGCACCTATCTTTTGTGAAAACAGATGCAAAGTATTGATTAAGAGTCCTATCCACATCTTCAGCCTCCACACACAGATTTCCTTTATGGTCTCTAATAGGCCCCACTCTTCCTTTAGTTATCCTCTTGCTCTTAATGTACAGTATTTATAAAAACATCTTTGGGTTTTCCCTGATTTTACTTGCCAACATTCGTTCATGCTCTCTCTTTATAAAACACTGGTTCGACCTCAACTGGAGTATTGTGTCCAATTCTGGGCACCGCACTTTACGAAGGATGTGAAGGCCTTAGAGAGGGTGCAGAAAAGATTTACAAGAATGGTTCCAGAGATGAAGGACTTCAGTTTCATGGAGAGACTGGAGAAGATGGGGTTGTTCTCAGAACAGAGAAGGTTGAGAGGAGATTTGGTAGAGCTGTTCAAAATCATGAGGGGTCTAGACAGAGTAGATAGAAAGAAACTGTTCCCATTGGCAGAAGAGTCGAGAAGCAGAGGAGTCACATTTAAGGTGATAGCCAGAAGAACCAAAGGCGACATCAGGAAAACCTTTTTTACGCAGCGAGTGGTTAAGATCTGGAATGCACTGCCTAAAAGGGTGGTGGAGGCTGATTCAATTGTGGCTTTCAAAATGGAATTGGATAAGTACCCGAAGGAAAACAAATTGCAGGGCTGCAGGGAAAGGGTGGGGGAGTGGGACTGGCTGAAGTGCTCTTGCAGAGAGCTGGCATGGGCTTGACGGGCCAAATGGCCTCCTCCTGATATTCTCTGATTCTATATCCAGAAATATGAAGACATCAGAGACACTCAAGACTCCGATTGTGTTCTATGGCTTACTGTGAGCAATGCCACAGGCACACCCACTATTTACAAAAATTTGATCTATTATATTGCATAACTATATGTTAATGTGCATAGAACCATCCATTATTGGAATAAATCCTTTGCTTCCTTTGCCAACCCACTGAAGCTCTACTTGTTTCCCAATCCTTACCCACAAATATTCTTCTGACACTTGCAGAATATGCAGGGTGAAGAGCTTTCTCGATGATAACCTCCAGAATGAAGCCACCCTACAAATTGAATGGAATAATGAAGCAGATGGGGGTGGGGAGGTGGGGTGGAAGTATCAAAGAAGGAAGAATCAATAGCGGAACCCTCCTGTACATCTGAGATTCTTCATTAGAGTACAATAGTCTGGTGTCTATGGTGCTGGACTAGCAGTGCCAGAGGATATGAATTAGCTTTATTATAAATGCATATACTTGCTATTATATATGTCACAAATTCCTTATTTGGGTATCACTAGTCTGATACAGAGTCACTCCTGTAGCTGGGCACTTAGCCACTTAATGGAACGCACAGCTCTAGATCCCTACACCTATTATCAGTAGCATCACTAAAGCTCTGAGGGAATTTTGCTTTGTCCTGACTTTCCATAGTAGCAGATCCACTAGTAATGATAGAAGTGTTTCCTAAAATGTATTTCAATAACATTTTTTTATTTCTCCTCAGGCACTGCTAAGCAACCCAAAAATTGATGTGACAGATGGAAAATATGCCTTTAAACCCAAGTACAATTTAAGAGATAAAAAGGCTCTTCTAAGGCTTTTGGATAAGCACGATCAGCGGGGTTTGGGAGGGATCCTCTTAGAAGATATAGAGGAAGGACTACCAAATGCACAAAAAGCTATAAAGGTATCTGTTTAAACATTTTACCAAGACTACATAACTGAGATGCTGCACCTCTTAAATTGCCAAATATTAGTCCCACTCCATCCTTAATGTACCAACACAAACTGCCTCTTTGGGAAAGTGATACGCTACTCACTGTGCAAAGTAATTAAATCTAAACTATTTTTTCTGAGCTTGAACCTGTGCTGCCACTTTATTGTGGGGTTTGTGACGATAACTAGTGACCTGGATTTTGGGGTGGTAATAACGGCGAACTGTCAACGTTGCCGTCATTACACCTCTGAAACTGACCATAACTTGAAGGTTTAGTGTGTACGTAGCTATATGCGGAAATCTTGAAATTGCAGTCAGTCATTCACTGTTCTGCCACAGGCTGCAGTGTGGAACTCCCCATACCTGGCAATTAGATGAACTGATAAAAAAGTAAGCTTTTTCCGATCTAATTATGGGGTTAAAGCACCCCATAAAAAGTTGCGTCTTGTTGGAATAAGTGTAACTGGGGTTTTAACAGCTATTAACTGCCAAAAAGCCATTCTGGCCCTGAAAAACTACTTATATATTTGTGGAATGTCAAATTTCTCCATTATGTTAAAAATTACTAGATTTTTAAAATAAAAAATATTTTAAATTTTTTTAAAGTTTGTTTATGATATTTAAGTTTCTACCTTCATTATAAGTGTATGCCCAAATCTTAATTTCACTCTATAATTTATTTTTTAAAGTGCAGATAACCAGTGCTTTTTATTTCCTGATTTGCTGACTCTGAGAATCCTTCAATGTGATTGGCTTCTTAGGCAGCTTGATGATATCACTGCTGCTCTGGACTTGGGATCCCCTTTCGACAGCGCTACAACCAATTTAACATTGAGAAAGCTCAAGTTTTCACCACAGAGATCGCAAGATCTTTGTGGGCAGCTTTCTTCGAGGTCAGCAGTGTTCGCCTTTGTTTCGCCACTGACCGTGAATTCCGCGCCAGTATGCTATTCGGGTTCAATTGATACAGGTTGAACCTCCCTTATCTGGCACCATTCCTGGCCGCCGTGTGGCGCATGCACTGAACTCCGACATGAACAAATTGAAGTCCTTCCTCGCTGCCAACTCCCACAATCGCTGGCCTGACCCCGCAATCCGTCGCTCCCCCCACCACGATTTCTCTGCCACACTCCCAGCTGCAAGCCAGCCAGCCCCGATATCCCCTTGACCAGTACCTGTACCATCCAATTTAATGTGACCTCCCCTCGTCTGGCAAAATCCCTTATCCGACGCATGCCAGGTCCCGAGGGTGCCAGATAAGAGAGATTCAACCTGTAATAGGTTTTTTTATTTAAATATGAGATGAATAGAATACAAGATTAGGTACATTCTTATAAGGTGAAAATGGGGTGCATCCAAGGAAAGCGTTCTGTGGACAAATATAGATGAAGATTAAATAAACTTATGAGAGACATAATGAAAAATTAGAATGTGTGCCGTTTTTTTTAAAGAGTCATATTTAAAAAAAGCACTGACAAAAAATGGTTAAAATCCCTAACCCCCTGCACCCTTCATTTTCACCTCTTTCCCTCTCACCTCATTCCTCCCCCCTTCTATCTGTCCTCTCGCTAGAGGTACTGATGCATTTTGGGAAATTAGGTGCCCTACACATGCTCAGACTGCACAATCCAAGCTCAGTTGAGAGTCACAGGTCTGAGCAAAAATATAAATTTGAAGCCTAGGCTTTTCAAAGCAAAAACTTCAAAGAAATAACTTGCAGTTCTATTGTGCTTTTCGTGTACTCAAGATGCTCCAAAGTACTTTACAGGCAATTAATTATTTTTGGAGTATAATTAGTTTTATTATGTAGTCAAAAGCTGCCTCAAATTTGCAGAAGAGGTTCCCACAAACAGCAGTGAGATGAGTTACCAATCTGTTATGACGGTGTTGGTTGAAGATAAATGTTGGCCAGGGTACATGGATAATCCCACTGTTCTTCAGATATTACCATGGGATTTTATACATCCATCTGAATAGGCAGATGGAGCCTTGGTTTAATGTCTCATCTGAAAGACGGCACCTCCGCCATTGCAGTATTCTCTCAATGTTGAGCTAAAATGTTAGCCTAGCTTATATGCTCAAGTCTTGCAATGGAGGTTGAACCCACAAGCTTCTGACTTGGAGGCTAGAGTGCTGTCACTGTGCCAAGCTGGAGGCTTAGCTGGAAGTTTGACAGACAGTTCAATGGATACATTTAATCATGTTAATGTTTTTGTTTAATGTTTAGAATTTTGTTTAATCCCTTATTTTGAGCATTAGAAATTTCAATTGCTGAGGGGAGAAGTGGAAATTTAAAAAAAAACCTTCAAAGTTTTTTGAATGATTTATGAGAACTTGGTGGCCAGATAGCACAATCAGAGTAATTCGTTTACATAGGTAAAACTCATTAAATATGCACGTAGGAATTTATAATGGGAAAAAAGTTGACACAAGTGTGACCAAACGGGAGCAACAGGATGTCAAGTGGCACAGACAGGAAGCAAACATATTTTTATGGTTTTTAAATAAGAGATTATTAAGGACAGAATACATAATTTCAAAATGGAAGTTGAGTTATATCTGCATAGAAATATAGAAAAATAGGTGCAGGAGTAGGCCATTCGGCCCTTCGAGCCTGCACCACCATTCAATAAGATCATGGCTGATCATTCACCTCGGTACCCATTTCCTGCTTTCTCTTCATACCCCTTGATCCTTTTAGCCAATAGGACCATATCTAACTCCCTCTTGAATATATCCAATGAACAGGCATCAACAACAACTCTGTGGTAGGGAATTCCACAGGTTAACAACTCTCTGAGTGAGGAAGTTTCTCCTCATCTCAGTCCTAAATGGCTTACCCCTTATCCTTAGACTGTGTCCCCTGGTTCTGGATTTCCCCAACATCGGGAACATTCTTCCTGCATCTAACCTGTCCAGTCCCGTCAGAATGTTATATGTTTCTATGAGATCCCCTCTCATCCTTCTAAACTCCAGTGAATACAGGCCCAGTCGATCCCGTCTCTCCTCATGTCAGTCCTGCCATCCCGGGAATCAGTCTGGTGAACCTTCGCTGCACTCCCTCAATAGCAAGAATGTCCTTCCTCAGATTAGGAGATCAAAACTGAACACAATATTCCAGGTGAGGCTTCACCAAGGCTCTGTACAACTGCAGTAAGACCTCCCTGCTCCTATACTCAGATCCCCTAGCTATGATGGCCAACATACCATTTGCCTTCTTCACTGCCTGCTGTATCTGCATGCCAACTTTCAATGACTGATGTACCATGACACCCAGGTCTCGTTGCACTTCCCCTTTTCCTAATCTGCCGCCATTCAGATAATATTCTGCCTTCGTGTTTTTGCCATCAAGTGGATAACCCTTTGTTCTCCTCTGCTGAATTCTAAATTTCTTCCAGTCCTCAGGTTTGCTGCTTTTTCTGGCCAATTTATATGCCTCTTCCTTGGATCTAATACTATCCTTAATTTCCCTTGTTAACCATGGTTGAGCCACCTTCCCCATTTTATTTTTACTCCAGAAGGGATGTACAATTGTTGAAGTTCATCCATGTGATCTTTAAATGTTTGCCATTGCCTATCCACAGTCAACGCTTTTAAGTATCATTCGCCAGTCTATTCTAGCCAATTCACGTGTCATACCATCTAAGTTACCTTTCCTTAAGTTCAGGACCCGAGTCTCTGAATTAACTGTGTTACTCTCCATCTTAATAAATAATTCGACCATATTATGGTCACTCTTCCCCAAGGGAACAACAAGATTGCTGATTATTACACATCATTACACATCACCCAGTCTAGGATGGCCAGCCCTCTAGTTGATTCTTCAACATATTGGTCAAGAAAACCATCCCGAATACACTCCAGGAAATCCTCCTCCACCGCATCGCTACCAGTTTGGTTAGCCCAATCTATATGTAGGTTAAAGTCGCCCATGATAACTGCTGTACCTTTATTGCACGCATCCCTAATTTATTGTTTGATGCTATCCCCAACCTCACTATTACTGTTTGGTGGGTCTGTACACAACTCCCACGAGCATTTTCTGCCCTTTGGTATTCCCTAGCTCCATCCATACCGATTCCACATCATCCAAGCTAAATGTCCTTCCTTACTATTGTGCTAATTTCCTCTTTAACCAGCAATGCTACCCCACCTCCTTTTCCTTTCTGTCTATCCTTCCTGAATGTTGAATACCCCCGGATGTTGAGTTCCCAGCCTTGGTCACCCTGGAGCCGTGTCTCCGTGATGCCAATTCTATCATATTCGTTAATTGCTACCTGCGCAGTTAATTCATCCACCTTATTTCGAATACTCTTCGCATTGAGGCACAGAGCCTTCAGGCCTTTCTTTTTAACACACTTTGCCCCTTTCGAATGTGGCCCTTTTTGCTTTTTGCCTTGATCCATTTATTCCCCTGCCCTCTAAAATCGTGTGCTTTTGATGTCCACAGGCAATCTACAAGCACTGAAAAAAAAATGAAGAATATAGAAAGTGTAGTGGAGAGATGCAATGGGAGATTAGAAAAGCTAAAAGCCAATAACAAAAAAATTAGCAGATAATATAAGTACATTTATAACCAGATTCAGTTTCCAATCCTGCAATGAGGTTTCTGCACCTGCCACACTACTGAAACAGCACTTATCAAAGTCACAAATTAGATCCAATCTAACTGTGACCATGGTAAACTATCTCTACTCATCCTTCATTCAAAAAGGAGCTAGATGTAGTCCTTACTACTAGGAGGATCAAGGGGTATGGTGAGAAAGCAGGACTGGGATACTGAAGTTGCATGTTCAGCCATGAACTCATTGAATGGCGGTACAGGCTCGAAGGGCCGAATGGCATACTCCTGCACCTATTTTCTATGTTTCTATGTTTCTTGACCGATCTGCAGCCTTTGACATGGTTGACCACACCATCCTCCTTTAACGCTTTCCTCCATCATCCAGCTGGATGGGACTGCCCTTACCTAGTTTCATTCTTATCTAATCAGTTGTAACCAGAGAATCAGTAGCATTACTTCTGGAGTCCTCCAAGGATCTATCCATCGTACCTCCTACTTCTCATCTACTAGGCAACATAATCCGAAAACACAGCTTCCTGTACGCTGACACCTAGCTCTAACTCACCTCTAGGCCATCCCCACCCCACACTGTCTCTGATTAGTCACACTGCTTGTTCGACATCCAGTACTGAGTAAGCAGACATTTCCTCCAACTAAATATTGGGAAGACCGAAGCCATTGTATTCTGTCCCTAGCAGAAACTCTGTTCCCTCGCCACTGACTCCATTCCTCTCTCTGGCAACTGTCTGAGACTGAACCAGACTGTTTGCAACCATGATGTCGTATTTGACCTCGAGATGAGCTTCTGATCACATATCTGGTCCATCGTCAAGACCTCTACTTTCACCTCTGTAACATCACCTGACTCCACCCGTGTCTCAGCGCATCTGCTGCTGAAACCCTCATCCATGCCTCTGTTACCTCTAAACTGAATTATTCCAATGCTCTCCTGGTTGGCTTTCCATCTTCCACTCTATGTAAACTTGAGCTCATCCAAAGCTCTGCTACCTGTATCCTAATTCATACCAAGTTCACCCATCATCTCTGTGTTTGTTGACCTACATTGGCTACCAGTCTGCCAACATCTCAATTTAAAAATTCTCATTCTTGTTTTCAAATCTCTCCATGGCCTTGCCCCTCCCTATACCCCTACAAGCCTTCGGGATCTCTGTGCTCCGCCAATTCTGGCCTCTTGTACATCCCGATTTTAATCGCTCCACCGTTGGCAGCCATACCTTCAGCTGCGTAGGCCCTAAGCTCTGGAATTCCATCCCTAAACTTCTCCACCTCACGATCTGTCTCTGCTCCTTCAAGATGCTCCTTCGAACTTACCTCCTTGACCAAGCTTTTGTCATCTGTCCTAATATCTAATTATGAGGCTCGGTGTTTAATTTTGTCGGATAACGCTCCTGTGAAGCGCCTTGGGATGTTTTACTATGTTAAAGGTGCTGTAGAAATGCAAGTTGTTGTTTTGGACACCGCTCCTCAAAAACGATGTATTGACTTTGGTCCGCTAATTCACCAGGATGAAACCAAAGTGTAAAGGGCTAAATTATAAGGACAGGTTGCATAAAATTGCTGTGTATTTCCTTGAGTTTAGATGGTTAAGGAGTGATCTAATTGAGGCTTTTCAAATGTTAAAGTGATTTGATAGAGTACAGACAGAAAAACTATTTCCTCTATTGGGGGAATCCGGAACAAGGGGCACAATCTTAAAATTAGAACTGTGCCTTTCAGCAGTGAAATCAGGAAGCATTTTTTCACAAAGGATAGTGAAAATCTCAAATTCTCTTTTACACAAGGCTGTGGTTGCTGAGTTAATTGACATTTTCAAGAGTGAGATTGACAGATTTCTATTAGGTAAGGGTATCTAGGGATATGAATCAAATGCAGGTAAATAGGGCCCAAGTTTCCACATGATTTGCGCCTGATTTTTAGGAGCAACTGGTGGAGAACGGACTATCTTAGAAATCGCAATTCTCCACATTTTTTTTTCTGCAGTTCTAGTCAGGTAGAACAGTTCTACTTTGGAACAGAATTTTTTCTTCAAAAGGTGGTGTGATTTCAAAGTTTCCACAGTGAAAACGTACTCCAAACTAAGTTAGAATGGAGCAAGTGAAGATTTTTGTAGAACTGAAAAAACCTGTTCTGCACATTAAAAAATCAGGCGCTGGTTACAAATTAGGCGTCCAGAACGAGGTGGGGGGGGAGGGGGGGGGGAAGGGAAATCATTAAATTCTACAATAAATCCTTATTTATACTTCGACAAATATTATACAGATAAATCCAACCTGAATAAACATTTATAAGCAAAGAAAAGATTAAATAAACCATCTTCCTACCTGTGTGAAAGTGCTTCAGGCAGGGAGAATTATGCAGTCAGCCTGAGGCACCCGTTCTTCCCGCGGGGGGGGGGGGGGAGGAGGCGCCCGTTCTTTCCCGCGGGGGGGGGGGGGGAGGAGGTGCCCGTTCTCCCCGCGGGGGGGGGGAGAGGAGGAGGCGCCCATTCTTTCCTGCGGGGGGTGGGGGTGGCGCCCGTTCTTCCCGCGGGGGGGGGGGGGGTGGGGGAGAGGAGGCGCCTGTTCTTTCCCGCGCGGGGGGGGGGGGAGGAGGAGGCGCCCATTCTTTCCCGCGGGGGGTGGGGGTGGCGCCCGTTCTTCCCGCGGGTGGGGGGGAGGAAGCGCCTGTTCTTCCCGCGGGGGGGGGGGAGGAGGCGCCTGTTCTTCTCGCGGGGGGGGGGAGGAGGAGGCGCCCATTCTTTCCCGCGGGGGGTGGGGGTGGCGCCCGTTCTTCCCGCGGGGGGGGGGTGGGGGGGAGGAAGCGCCTGTTCTTCCCGCGGGGGGGGGGGAGGAGACGCCTGTTCTTCCCGCGGGGGGTGGGGGGAGGAGGCGCCCGTTCTTCCCGCGGGGGGGGTAGGAGGCGCCCGTTCTTTCCCGCGGGGGGGGGGGAGGAGGCGCCTGTTCTTCCCGCGGGGGGGGGGGAGGCGCCCGTTCTTCCCGCGGGGGGGGTAGGAGGCGCCTGTTCTTCCCGCGGGGGGGGGGGAAGGCGCCCGTTCTTCCCGCGGGGGGGGGGAGGCGCCCGTTCTTCCCGCGGGGGGGGGTAGGAGGCGCCCGTTCTTTCCCGCGGGGGGGGGGGGAGGCGCCCGTTCTTCCCGCGGGGGGAGGAGACAGTGAGAAGGCTGCAAGTGCTGATGGCAATGTGCTTTTATTAAAAAAATGTTCAAAAATTAAACAGCTACAAAAAACTACAAAAATGGCCGAGCGCGCACGCGCAGCGTTGCCGCAGGAAAAAAACTAATTTAAATAGTACCCGCCCCCTCCCACTTACAAAATCGGCGCGAGTGTAGGCTCTGCCCCCCTGGCCGCCGCGCCAGGCAGACAAGGAGCTGCAGGGCTCTCCAGAATCGCAATTTTTTTTTTAGGCGCCGTTTTAGGCGCGAAAACGGGCGCCCAGCTCGGAGGGGCGCCCGTTTTTTATCGTGTGGAAACTTGGGGCCCATTGAGTTGAAGTACAGATCAACCATGATCTAATTGAATGGTCTATTCCTCTCCCTATGTTCCTATGCTAAAAGTGAAAGAATTTTAAGAGTGGATGGGATTGCTCTGGTATGAAGGGGGAATGAAGGTATGGCAGAATATTAAATAAATACATCAGCTTTTATAATTGATTTTCGGAACATGGTGGATGATCAGAACAATGCTGTGTACAAATTCAGTGTTGCTTCCTGTGATCTGTGCTCTATTCATCACAAGATCTTGTTTTCCCTTTACTCGTGGCCTCGATTTCTTCACAGTTCTCGTTCCCGTGTTTTCTGTAGATTACCATTTATATTTTATGGTTACATTTTATATTTATATTACCAATATATTTAATATTTATATTTTCTCAGTTTATTATTTTTCCCCAGTCTTATCATTCTGCATTTATTCACCTTAATATTTTTCACTTATCAATTGAATTAAATCTACCCATTGTATATATCTGTACCCTTTAGTTTATATTGCCTCTCCTTGTTCTTCCTACCCCAATGTATCACTTTGCACTGTTCTGCGTTAAATTTCATCTGCTATGTGTATACCCATTCCACCAGCCTGTCTATCTTCTTGAAATCTAAGTTTTGTGCCATCTGCAAATTTTGAAATTGTGCCCTGTACACCCAAGTCTCAGCCATTGATATATATCAAGTAAAGCAGTGGTCGTAGTACAGACCCCTGGGGAACACCACCAGTCCTCCAGTCTGAAAAACAACCGTTCACCACTACTTTCTGTTTCCTGTCAGTCGGCCAATTTCATCTCCATGCTACCACTGTCCCTTTTATTCCATGGGCTTCAACTTTGCTGGCAAAGCTATTATGTAGCACTGGTGCCTAGAAGGACATCTGCAGCTTTCACACAGCGAACACAGCAGCCTTCCCAGACCCATTGAGGCAGCCACAGGGGAGTCACTGAGGCGAAGTTGCAGGTTAGGCACGTGTAAGCTCATCATAGGTGGTCCCTCGAAGACAAGGATGATATGCTTCCACTCTAAAAGTGAGTTCTCGGGTGGCTGAACAGTCCAATGCAGCACCCACAGTGTCTCTCACAGGTGGGGCAGACAGTGGTGACCAAAACTGCACACAGTACTCCAGGTGCGGCCTCACCAATACCCTGTACTGTTGCAGCAGGACCTCCCTGCTTTTGTACTCCAACCCTCTCGTAATGAAGGCCAACATTCCATTCGCCTTCCTGATTACCTGTTGCACCTGCAAACTAACTTTTTGGGATTCAAAAAGAGTTTCATGCACAAGGACCCCCAGGTCCCTCTGCACCGCAGCATGTTGTAATTTCTCCCCATTCAAATAATATTCCCTTTTACTGTTTTTTTTTCCAAGGTGGATGACCTCACATTTTCCAACATTGTATTCCATCTGCCAAACCTTAGCCAATTTGCTTAACCTATCTAAATCTCTTTGCAGCCTCTCTGTCCTCTACACAACCCGCTTTCCCACTAATCTTTGTGACATCTGCAAATTTTGTTACACTACACTCTGTTCGCTCTTCTAGGTCATCAATGTATATTGTAAACAGTTGTGGTCCCAGCACCGATCCCTGTGGCACAACACTAACCACCGATTTCCAACCCGAAAAGGACCCATTTATCCCGACTCTCTTCTTTCTGTGAGCCAGCCAATTCTCGATCCATACTAATACATTTCCTCTGACTCCGCGTACATTTATCTTCTGCAGTAACCTTTTGTGTGGCACCTTATCGAATGCCTTTTGGAAATCTAAATACACCACATCCATTGGTACACCTCTATCCACCATGCTCGTTATATCCTCAAAGAATTCCAGTAAATTAGTTAAACATGATTTCCCCTTCATGAATCCATGTTGCGTCTGCTTGATTGCACTATTCCTATCTAGATGTCCCGCTATTTCTCCCTTAATGATAGCTTCAAGCATTTTCCTCACTACAGATGTTAAACTAACTGGCCAAAAGTTACCTGCCTTTTGTCTTCCCCCTTTTTTAAACAGAGGTGTTACATTAGCTGCTTTCCAATCCGATGGTACCTCCCCAGAGTCCAGAGAATTTTGGTAGATTATAACGAATGCATCTGCTATAACTTCAACCATCTCTTTTAATACCCTGGGATGCATTTCATCAGGACCAGGGGACTTGTCTACCTTGAGTCCCATTAGCCTGTCCAGCACTACCTCCCTAGTGATAGTGATTGTCTCAAGGTCCTCCCTTCCCACATTCTCGTGACCAGCAATTTTTGGCATGGTTTTTGTGTCCTCCTCTGTGAAGACCGAAGCAAAATAATTGTTTACGGTCTCAGCCATTTCCACATTTCCCATTATTAAATCCTCCCTTCTCATCTTCTAAGGGACCAACATTTACTTTAGTCACTCTTTTCCGTTTTATATATCGGTAAAAGCTTTTACTGTCTGTTTTTATGTTTTGCGCAAGTTTACTTTCGTAATCTATCTTTCCTTTCTTTATTGCTTTCTTAGTCATTCTTTGCTGTCGTTTAAAATTTTCCCAATCTTCTAGTTTCCCACTAACCTTGGCCACTTTATACGCATTGGTTTTTAATTTGATACTCTCCTTTTATTTCCTTGGTTATCCACGGCTTCTCTTCTCTTACCGCCCTTTTTCACTGGAATATATTTTGGTTGAGCACTATGAAAGAGCTCCTTAAAAGTCCTCCACTGTTCCTCAATTGTGCCACCGTTTAGTCTGTGTTCCCAGTCTCCTTTAGCTAACTCTGCTCTCATCCCACTGTAGTCCCCTTTGTTTAAGCATAGTACGCTCGTTTGAGACACTACTTCCTCACTCTCAATCTGTATTATAAAAATTTAACCATACTGTGATCACTCATTCCGAGAGGATCTTTTACTAGGAGATCGTTTATTATTCCTGTCTCATTACACAGGACCAGATCTAAGATAGCTTGTTCCCTTGTAGGTTCTGTAACATACTGTTCTAAGAAACAATCCCGCATGCATTCTATGAATTCCTCCTCCAGACTACCCCGTGTGATTTGATTTGACCAATCGATATGTAGGTTAAAATCCCCCATGATTACTGCCGTTCCTTTTTCACATGCCTCTATTATTCCCTTGATTATTGTCCGCCCCACCGTGAAGTTATTATTTTGGGGCCTATAAACTACGCCCACTAGTGACTTTTTCCCCTTCCTATCTCTAATCTCCACCCACAATGATTCAACATTTTGTTCATTCGAGCCAATATCTCTCAACTGCCCTGATATCATCCTTTATTAACAGAGCTACCCCACCTCCTTTCCCTTCTTGTCTATCCTTCCGAATTGTCAGATACCCCTGTATGTTTAATTCCCAGTCTTGGCCACCCTGCAACCAAGTTTCTGTAATGGCCACCAAATCAGACCCATTTGTAATGATTTGTGCCGTCAACTCATTGTCTTTATTTCGAATGCTGCGTGCGTTTAGGTAGTGTGTTTTAATACGAGTTTTTAAACCATGATTTTTAGTTTTGACCCCTCCTGCAGCCCTTTTATATTCATACATATTGTCCCTTCCTATCACCTTGTGGTTTACACTTACCCCAGTGCTACTCTGCTCTGTTGCCTCCTGCCTTTTACATTCTTTCTTGGGGTCCTGTTCATCTGCGCTCTCACCCACTCTAACTAGCTCAGAGCCCTCTCCTGGGTTCAGAATACTCCTCGCATTGAGGCACCGAGCTTTCAGGCTTGCCTTTTTATTACACTTTGACCCTTTAGAATTTTGCTGTACATTGGCCCTTTTTGTTTTTTGCCTTGGGTTTCTCTGCCCTCCACTTTTACTCATCTCCTTTCTGTCTTTTGCTTCTGTCTCCATTTTGTTTCCCTCTGTCTCCCTGCATTGGTTCCCATCCCCCTGCCATATTAGTTTAACTCCTCCCCAACAGCACTAGCAAACACTCCCCCTGGGACATTGGTTCCGGTCCTGCCTAGGTGCAGACCGTCCGGTTTGTACTGGTCCCACCTCCCCCAGAACCGGTTCCAATGCCCCAGGAATCTGAATCCCTCCCTTCTGCACCACTGCTCAAGCCAGGTATTCATCTGCGCTATCCTGTGATTCCTACTCTGACTAGCATGTGGCACTGGTAGCAATCCCGAGATTACTACTTTTGAGGTCCTACTTTTTAATTTAGCACCTAGCTCCTTAAATTCGTCTCGTAGGACCTCATCCTTTTTTTACCTATGTCGTTGGTACCAATGTGCACCACGACAACTGGCTGTTCTCCCTCCCTTTTCAGAATGTCCTGCACCCGCTCCGAGACATCCTTGACCCTTGCACCAGGGAGGCAACATACCATCCTGGAATCTCGATTGCGGCTGCAGAAACGCCTATCTATTCCCCTTACAATTGAATCTCCTATCACTATCGCTCTCCTACTCTTTTTCCTGCCCTCCTGTGCAACAGAGCCAGCCACGGTGCCATGAACTTGGCTTCTGCTGCCCTCCCCTGATGAGTCATCCCCCTCAACAGCACTCAAAGTAGTGTATCTGTTTTGCAGGGGGATGACCGCAGGGGACCCCTGCACTTCCTTCCTTGCACTGCTCTTCCTGCTGGTCTTCCATTCCCTAGCTGGCTGCGGTAAGACCAACTCGCTAATATATTACCCCCAAACTCCATGCTTATATATTACCCCCAAACTCGTGAAATTTTATCTTGTGCAGTAACCTTTTATACCGCACCTTATTGAATGACTTCTGGAAATCCAAATACATCACATCCACTGGTTCCCCCTTATCCACCCTGCATGTTACATCCTCAAAGAGCTCCAGCAAATTTGTCAAACATAACTTCCCTTTCATAAAACCATGCTGGCTCTGCTTGATTGAATTATGCTTTTCCAAACATCCTGTTACTGCTTCCTTAATAATGGACTCTAGCATATTCCCAACAACTGATGTTAGTCCAAACTGGTCTATAGTTTTCTGCTTTCTCTCTGCCTCCTTTTTTAAATAGGGGCGTTACATTTGCGGTTTTCCAATCTGCTGGGACCTCCCAGAATCCAGGGAATTTTGGTAGATTACAACCAATGCATCCACGATCTCTGCAGCCATTTGTTTTAGGACCCTAGGACCTTAGGATGCAAGGCATCAGGTCCAGGGGAATTGTCCGCCTTTAGTCCAATTATTTTACCAAGTACTTCTTCTTTAGTGATGGTGATTGTATTAAGTTCTTCCCTCCCAGTAGCCCTTTGATTATCCACTATTGGGATGTTTTTAGTGTCTTCTACCGTGAAGACCGATACAAAATATTTGTTCAAAGTCCCTTTTCCCCATTATTAATTCCCCAGTCTCATACTCGAGAGGACCAACATTTACTTTAGCCACACTTTTCCTTTTTATGTACTTGTAGAAACTCTTACTATCTTTTTATATTTCGTGCTTGTTTACTTTGATGATCAATTTTCCCTCTCTTTATTTTTTTTTTAGTCTTTTTTTTTGCTGGCTTTTAAAAAGTTTCCCAATCCTCTGGCCTCCCACTGGTCTTGGCCATATTGTATGCCCTTGTTTGCAATTTAATACCATCCCTTATTTCCTCAGTTATCTCTTCTCTTACAGTCTTTCCTTCTCATTGGGATATATTTTTGTTGCGAGTTATGAAATATCTCCTTAAATGTCTGCCACTGCTCATCAACCCATACTTTATTCTATTTTCCCCATCCACTTTAGCCAACTCTGCCTTCATACCTTTGCAGTCTGCTTTATTTAGCTTAGGACACTGGTTTGAGATCCAACTTTCCCACCCTCCAACTGAATTTGAAATTCAACCATGCTGTGGTCACTCATTCCTAGAGGATTCTTTACTTGGAAATAGTTTATTAACCCTGTCTCATTACACAGTACCAGATCTAAGAGAGCCTGCTCGCTGGTTGGTTCCGCAACGTACTGTTCAAGTAAACTATCTCGGATACACTCTATGCATTCTTCCTCCAGGTTACCCTGGTCAATTTGCTTTGTCCAATCAATATGAAGATTAAAATCGCCCATGATTATTGCTGTTCCTTTTTTACAAGCCTCCATTATTTCTTGATTTATACTCCGTTCAACAGTGTAGAGACTGTTAGGGGGCCAATAGACTATGCCCACTAGTGACTTTTTCCCCTTATTTTTAAATGTCTCCTAAGTCTTCATGTTATGTATGTAATAACTCGATAGACTGAATACTGTAAACTAACACAGGTACGAACCTGACTGCTTTATTCGGGCCCAAACTGATCACATCACATGATAGCTTTTATACCTGGGACGCACATACGTGCGTACAGTCCAATGACCTCCGACCACCTGGTGGCTAGTAAACCCAAGCATACATACATGACAATATCCCCCTTTAAGATATTAGTAACAGTCTTTTTATAAATTGAAAAGCTCCGGGGCTTTCTGCTCCTGAGTTAATCGTCTCAGTTCAACCCCAGCCTTGAGCGAGCGTTCTGAGTCTGTTATTACTGGGGTCTGAGTGGCCGATCTGATGGGCGTGGCAATGACCATGTCAGGGATTGAATGTTCAGATTCATTGGTAACAGCGGAGTCCTCTGATGACTGAGAGTATGTTAGTTGGTCACCGATTGTATCTTCCTTAGACTGTTCCGGTTCATCCGTGTGCTGCAGCTTTATCTGATCAACATGTTTCCTGCATGTTTGCCCATTCTTGAGCTTGACGATAAACACTCTATTACCTTCTTTGACCGTTACAGTACTGGCGATCCACTTGGGACCTTGACCATAATTTAGTAGGTACACAGGATCGTTAACAGAAATGTCGCGTGACACGGCAGCACGATCATGTTACCAATGCTGACTTTCAAGTCAGGGTGGACAAGGGAGAGCCTGGTCTTGAGACCTCTCCATCATTAGTTCAGCAGGGGGGACCCTGGAAAGCGTGTGGGGTCTTGCCCTGTAACTAAGCAATATGCGTGACAAGCGAGCCTGCAGTGAACCTTGAGTTGCACGTTTCATACTCTGCTTGATGGCTTGGACAGCACGCTCTGCTTGACCATGAGATGCGGGTTTGAATGGTGCTGACCTCACATGTTTGATACCATTGAGTTTCATTAACCCTTGAAACTCCAGACTAGTGAAGCAAGGTCCATTGTCGTTTACAACGATGTCGGGCAGACCATGAGTGACAAACATGACACGAAGGCTCTCAATGGTAGCTGTGGATGTGTTGGATGACATGATTATACACTCTATCCACTTGGAATATGCATCCACCACAACTAAAAACATATTTCTCAGGAAGGGACCTGCAAAGTCGATGTGGATCCTGTTCCATGGTTTAGATGGCCACGACCACAGACTCAGCGGCGATTTCGCTGGTGATTTACTCAACCGCATACAAGTGTTGCACTGATGCACACATGATTCCAGATCAGAGTCAATTCCAGGCCAGCATACATGAGACCTGGCAATGGCTTTCATCATGACAATACCGGGATGAGTGCTATGTAGGTCATGTACAAATTTCTCTCTGCCTTTCTTAGGCATAACAACATGATTACCCCACACTAAACAATCTGACTGAATGGATAGTTTGTCTTTGCGACGGTTGTAAGGTTTGGTCTCATCACCCATTTGCTTGGTTATGGCAGACCAATCACCACTAAGGACACAACACTTCACTACCGATAATATCGGGTCCTGGCTGGTCCAGTGGTTCAGGTCTTAACTTGTTGAGCCGTGACAGAGAATCCTTCACTTTCAAAAGCATCCATGACCAACAGTAGGTCTGCAAGTTGTGGCATCTCCACCTCTGGTGTGGGCAACGGCAGACGGCTCAATGCATCGGCACAATTCTCAGTGCCAGGTCTATGGCAAATTATATATTCATAGGCAGATAATTTCAGCGCCCACCTCTGGATGCGGGACGATGCATTGGTATTGATACCTTTGTTTTCCGAAAACAATGAAATGAGTGACTTGTGATCTGTTTCCAGTTCAAACTGAAGACCCATCAGGTACTGATGCATCTTTTTAACCCCATATACACAGGCTAATGCTTCTATTTCTACCAGGCTGCAGACTCTTTCCACCTTTGGCAAACTTTTAGAAGCATACGCAACAGGTTGTAGTTTACCCGACTCATTAGCTTGTTGGAGCATGCAACCAACTCCATATGACGAAGCATCACAGGCCAACACTAGATGCTTACACGGATCATAATGTACCAGCAGCTTGTTAGAAAGCAGATTAGTAGCTTTCTCAAATGCTCTGTCTTGAGATGCACCCAAACACAGTTGGCGCCTTTTCTTAGCAGCATGTGCAGTGGCTCTAATGAAGTGCTTAATCTAGGTAGGAAATTACCAAAGTAGTTGAGTAGACCAAGGAACGAACGCAGCTCCGTCACATTCTGAGGCTTGGGTACATTTTTGATGGCCTTGGTTTTCGAGTTCATAGGCCTGATGCCGTCAGCAGCAATTTTCCTCCCCAGGAATTCAACTTCCGGTGTCATGAAGATGCACTTCAATCGTTTTAGTCTGAGTCCCACTTTGTCCAGACAATGTAGAACCTCTTCCAGGTTGTTCAGATGTTCAGCGGTGTCACGACCTGTGACCAGGATGTCATCTTGGAACATGACGGTTCTCGGGACAGACTTCAGTAGTCTCTCCATGTTCCTCTGAAATATGGCTGCAACCGAGCGAATTCCGAAAATACACCTGTTATAGATAAACAGTCCTTTATGAGTGTTGATGCACGTAAGTTTCTTCGACGTCTCCACTAACCCCTGTGTCACGTAGGCCGACGTCAGATGCAGTTTAGTGAATGACTTGCCCCCGGCTAGCATTGCAAACAGGTCATCAGTCTTCGGTAACGGGTATTGATCCTGTTTCGAAACTCGGTTGATCGTAACCTTGTAGTCTCCACAAATCCTGACAATGCCATCATTCTTCAACACAGGAACAATGGGGCTGGCCCATTTGTTAAATTTGACCGGTGATATGACCCCTTCACGCTGAAGTCTGTCCAGTTCGATTTCAACCTTCTCCCTCATCATGTATGGAATGGCCCGAGCTTTATGATGGATGGATCTTGCATTCGAGTCCACGTGGATCTGCACCTTGGCTCCCGTGAAATTGCTGATGCCTGGTTCAAACAGCGAAGGGAACTTGCTCAGCTGTTGAGCACATGGAGTATCATCCTCCGATGACAACGCTTTGATATCGTTCCAGTTCCATTTGATTGTTTCTAGCCAATTTCTGCCGAACAGCGTTGGACCATTGCCTGGAACAATCCATAATGGTAAATCATAAACCGCACCATCATACGACACCTTAACTACTGTACTGCCAATCACCGTTATGAGTTCTTTAGTGTACGTACGCAACTTGGCTTCGCAGCCTTAGTGTCCCACAGCTTGTCGAATGTCCTCTGGCTCATTATTGATTGACTCGCACCCGTGTCCAATTGCATCGGTACCGGCACACTGTTAAGTTTCACATTAATCATTATCCGTTGGCTCTTTGCTCGGAACGAATACAGTCCATACACTTCCTCTTCTGATATCTCGGATTGCATATCCGGATCCGCGCTATACTGATCGTCATCCTGCACATGGTGCGTCGCAGTACGCTTGCGCAGTTGCGGACACATGCGCTGGAGATGCCCCAGTCTCGAGCAGCCTTTACAAATGTACTGTTTAAACCAACACTGATGAGGCCGATTGCCCCCACAACGCCAACACAGTGAAATCGGATTCATTCCCGTTGGCGGACTTTGTGCAGCCACAGGTTTCGCATACGCAGTCGTGTAGGCCCTGCCATACGCAGCTCTGCCAAACGACGATACAATCTTGTTTACAGTACTTGCCAAGTTCTGATTATCCAATCATATCTGCTTTTAAGTTTTTGTCCGTCGTCATGCATGCCTGGGCAATCGTGATGGCCTTGCTCAAATCCAGCGTCTCCGACGCCAGTAGCTTACGCAGGATCACCTCGTGGTTGATGCCGATTACAAAGAAGTCCCGCAGCATGTCTCCCAACGTATTTTCGAACTTACAAGGTCCAGTTAGACGTCTTAGGTCGGCAACGAATTCCAACACATCCTGGCCCTCAGAACAAACGTGCTTGTAGAATCAATATCGTGAGATGATGATGCCTTCTTCTGGTTTGAGATGGTCACATACCAGAGCACACAGTTCCTCATAGTCCTTGGCCATTGGACTTGCAGGTGAGAGAAGATTCTCTGAGTCCATAGATTTTCGGACCGCATACCGTGAGGAAGACCGCCCTGCGCCTAACTGCTTCAGTGGGTTCCTCCATTTTGTTGGCCACGAAGTACTGGTCCAGGCGAGCTACAAAATCTGCCCAATCCTCTCCCTCCACGAATCTCTCCAGAATTCCAATTGTGCTCATTTTTGCATGCGAAGGTTCTTAAGTTACCTCGTCGCCAAATGTTATGTATGTAATAACTCGATAGACTGAACACAGGTCCGAACCTGGCTCTGCTTTATTCCGGCCCAAACTGATTACATTATTTAATGGCTTGCCTTTTATACCTGGGCCGCACACGCGTGCGTACAGCCCAATAGCCTCCGACAGTGGCGCCACCTGGTGGCTAGTAACCCCAAGCATACATACTTTAAATAAAGGTTAGTTAAATCAGCTGATTGCTGAGTAGTTGCTGGATGTGTTTTGCTGAGGTTTAGAGTTTATTTTTGCTCGATAGCTCCAAGTCTAACTAGAGGGATGGCAGGGCAGCTCAGTCCCTTGGATTGCATGTGGGAAATCCTGGACGCTTCGCGCAGCTGGGACGACCACATGTGCAGGAGGTGTCTCCTGCTGCACCAACTCCAGCTCCACGTTTTGGAGTCACTGCGGTGCATCAACGAGACTGACAGCTACGTGGATAGCACGTTTCTAGAGGTGCAGCTTAAGAGTGTGCAGGCAGTGAGGGAGTGGGTGACCGCCAGACAGGAGAGCAGGTAGTGCAGGAGTCCCCTGAGTCCATCTCGCTCTCCAACCGGTATTCTCTTCTGAGTACCGGTGGGGGCGACGGTTGGGGGGAGTGCAGCCAAAGCCAAGACCACGGGGTGGGTGGGGGTGGGGGGAGGAAGAAGAATGAAAGAGCTATAGTGGTAGGGGATTCAATAGTCAGGGGAGCAGACAGGCGTTTTTGCGGCCGCTGGCATAACTCCAGATTGACATGTTGTCTCCCTGTGCCAGTGTCAAGGATGTCATCGAGCGGCTGCAGGGCATTCTGGGAGGAGAGGGTGAACAGCCAAAGGTCGTGGTCCATATCAGGATCGATGACATGGGTAGAAAGAGGGATGAGGTCCAGAAGGCAGAGTTTAGGGAGCTAGGAGAGAGATTAAAAAGCAGAACCTCAAAGGTCGTAATCTCCGGATTACTCCCGGTGCCGTGAGCTGGTGAGTACAGAAATAGGAGGGTAGAACAGATGAATGCGTAGCTGGAGAGATGGTGCAGGTGGGAGAGCTTTAGATTCCTGAGGCATTAGGACCGCTTCTGGAGGAGGTGGGATCTGTATAAGCCGGACAGGTTGCACCTCAACAGAGCCAGGACCAATATCCTCGCGGGGGCGGCGGGGTTTGCGGGTGCTGTTGGGGAGGGTTTAAACTAGCTTGGCAAGGGGATGGGAACCTGAGAATAGATTCAGTGGGAAGGAGAATAAAGTTGGAATTAGAAAGAAAAAATGTGAGTTTGAAGGACAGAGGAAACAAGCAGGAAAAAAAGAGTTAAAAAAAAAAACAATTTAAAAGCTCTTTGTCTAAATGCACATAGCATTTGTAACAAAATAGGTGAGTTGATGGCACAAATAGATACAAATGGGTATGATCTGATAGCCATTAGAGACGTGGTTGTAAGGTGACCAGGACTGGGAACTAAATATTCAGGGGTATTTGTCTATTCGGAAGGACAGACAGAAACGAAAAGGAGATGGGGTAGTACTGTAATAAAAGATGGGATCAGTGCATTAGTGAGAAACGATATTGGCTCAGAGGATCAAGATGTTGAATCAATTTGGGTGGAGATAAGGGGAAAAAGTCACTGGTGGTCAGAGTCTATAGGCCCCTAACAGTTGCTACCCTGTTGGACAGAGTATAAATCAAGAAATAATGGAAGCTTGTAATAAAGGAACAGCAATAATCATGGGTGATTTAAAACTTTATTTTGTTGGACAAAGCAAATTGGCCAGTGTAGCCTTGAGGAGGAGTTCATAGAGTGTATCTGGGATAGTTTCCTTGAACAGTACATTGTGGAACTAGCCAGGGAGCAGGCTATTTTAGATCTGGTAGTGTGTAATGAGACAGGATTAATAAATGATCTAGTAGTAAAGATCCTCTAGGAATGAGTGACCATAATATGATTGAATTTCAAATTCAGTTGGAGGGTGAGAAAGTTGGTTCTCAAACCAGAGTCCTAAGCTTAAATAAAGGAGACTTACAAAGGTATGAGGGCAGAGCTGGCTAAAGTAGACTGGGAAAATAGACGAGAGAATGGGACAGTTGATGAGCAATGGCAGACATTTAAGGAGATATTTCATAACTCGCAACAAAAATATATCCCAATGAGAAGAGAAGACTGTAAGAGAAGGGATAACCATGCGTGGCTAATTAAAGAAATAAGGCAGGATATCAAATTGAAAACAAAGGCATACAATGTGGCCAAGACTAGTGGGAGGCCAGAGGATTGGGAAATTTTTTAAAGCCAGCAGAGAATGACAAAAAATGATTGAGAGGGAGATAGATTATGAAAGTAAACTAGCACAAAATATAAAAACAGACAGCAAGAGTTTCTACAGGTACATAAAAAGGAAGAGAGCAGCTAAAGTAAATGTTGGTCCCCTGGAGGATGAGACTGGGGAATTAATAATGGCGAATAGGGAAATGGCAGAGACTTTGAACAAATATTTTGTATCGGTCTTCACGGTAGAAGACACTAAAAACATTCCAATAGTGGATAATCATGGTTAGGGTGAAATCACTATCACTAATGAAGTAGTACTAGGTAAAATAATGGGACTAAAGGCGGACAATTCCCCTGGACCTGATGCCTTACATCCTAGGTCCTAAAAGAAGTGGCTGCAGAGATAGTGGATGCATTGATTGTAATCCTACCAAAATTCCCTGGATTCTGGGAAGGTCCCAGCGGATTGGAAAACTCCTATTTAAAAAAGGAGGCAGACAAAAAGCAGGAAACTATAGACTGTAGCATCTGTCGTTGGGAAATTGCTGGAGTCCATTATTAAGGAAGCAGAACATTTGGAAAAGCATGATTCAATCAAGCAGAGTCAGCATGGTTTTATGAAAGGGAAATCATTATTGACAAATTTGCTGGAGTTCTTTGAGAATGTAACGAGCAGGGTGGATAAGGGGGAACCAGTGGATGTGGTGTATTTGGATTTTCAGATGGCATTCGATAAGGTGCCACATAAGAGGTTAGTGCACAAGATAAAAGCTCACGGGATTGGGGGTAATATATTAGCATGGATAAAGGATTGGCTAACTAACAGAAAACAGAGAGTTGGATAAATGGGTCACAGTGACTAGTGGGATGCCACAGGGATCAGTGCTGGGTCCTCAATTATTTACAATCTATATTAATGACTTGGATGAAGGGACCGAGTGTAATGTAGCCAAGTTTGCTGATGATACAAAGATGGATGGGAAAGCAAATTGTGAGGAGGACACAACAAATCTGCAAAGGGATATAGACAGGCTAAATGATGGGCAAAAATTTGGCAGATTGAGTATAATGTGGGAAAATGTGAGGTTATCCACTTTGGCAGAAATAATAGAAAGACAAATTATAATTTAAATGGAGAAAAATTGCAAATTGCTGCAGTACAGAGAGACCTGGGGGTCCTTGTGCATGGAACACAAAAAGTTAGTATGCACGTAATCTGGAAGGCAATGGAATGTTGGCCTTTATTGCAAGGGGGATAGAGTATAAAAGCAGAGAAGTCCTGCTACAACTGTACAGGATATTGTTGAGGCCACACCTGGAGTTCTGCGTACAGTTTTGGTCTCCGTATTTAAGGAAGGATATACTTGCATTGGAGGTTTGTTAGATCTCTTAATTTCCAATGAAATACGAACTCCGATGGTAGTTTTAACTTTTTAATCTCGGCAGAGAGCAACAAACTGCTGGCTGATTGCCAGTTTCTTTATCTTACTGAGACACATGGTCAAAATGGCTGTATTTATGCCTTGATCAATTTACAGAAAAGAACTCCCCTTCTTTGACCTTATTGGCTCAATTGAAAGTCTTTTAACGTTTTATTGGCTCGCTACCCAAGGTTCGAAAATGTCAAGTTGATTGATGAGTTAATGCAACATGCCGAACTGCATGTAGCAGCCTTGACTTGGGGGTCTGTGAATTTTCACAGTCTGTCTAAATGAGCCTGTTTGAATTCTCTATCAATCCTCCCTTTGATTCTTTCACAAACTGAATCATAAAACTTCAGGTATCACTGGTTAAACATTCAACAAAATAATTTCATACATGTTAATAGAGTTTCCTTCTAAAATTTGTTGATGTGTTTCGCCACATGTCCGGACTAGTAGCTTCCACACAAATTTACACCAACCCGAGTTCCATCGTGGCCACAATGGAAGTCTGGTTTTAGTAGGTTAATTAACCTTATTCCAATTTAATCCAAATCAATATCTTAATTCAACCAGTAAACAACCTTTTCTTAAGCATAACATAGCCCTGTGCCACGTACAGACGGTCTGCTGGGACCTGCAAGGTGTCTCACCTGCAGGACAGCAGCTACAGCCGCCTGGTCGCAACAACATTTAATCAACATAAACAAACAATATAAAAGTAAAAGGTATTTTGCATGTAATTCCCTTGGTACTCTACTATTTCCCTTTGGTGCAGAGGGTCGGCTAGTAAGAAGTAGGCCTACGCCTAGAATACCTACAATCAATACTACAATAAATTTATACATTTTCGCAAAATGTAATTGTCCTTATTAGATTTCAGCTTCAGTTACGGGTGCTCGTTTAACGTGTGAAACGTGGATCCAGGCTTTCTTTCCTTGGACTTTAACAGCTGCCTGGGTGGTCAATAACACTTGATAAGGTCCTCCCACTTGGCACCCAAAGGTTCTTTATGCAACTTTTTCACATACACCCAGACTCCCGCGATGATGTCGTGTCCTCCTTCGGGTGGATTACCCCAAGCTGCCGATACCTGTCGGGAAACAGAACTAATAGCATTGGTTAGGTTCTGACAGTATGATAACAAAGTGTCACTCATTAAGTGAACATCAGCTTTCCTTAAATCGATAGTTCCTGGCAGCGACATGGGTCTTCCTGTTATACTTTCAAATGGTCTTAGACCTGTAGTTCTGTTTGGGGTTGCCCTAATGCTACATAGCACTATTGGTAGTGCCTGGGGCCATGGTGTTCCTTCTTGGTGATATTTGGCAAGTCGTTGTTTCAGAGTTCGATTCATTTGCTCTACTTGTCCTGATGATTGTGGATGATAAGGACAGTGTAAATCCCACGTAATGTTCAGTAACCTACAGACTTCTTGGCAGACAGCACCCGTGAAGTGTGTTCCCTGATCTGAGTCAATGCTACTCGGGACTCCCCATCGGGGAATGTAATCCTTACACAAGATCTTTGCAGTGTGATTAGCTGTGGCTCTTTTAGTTGGGACAGCTTCTACCCATCTAGAGAATCTGTCGACCATGACAAGAATGTTAGTGTATCCTTGGCATGAAGGAAGAGATATATAATCAACCTGCAGATGCTGGAATGGTCCGACAGGGGCAGGGGACCTCAGTTGGGGCATTACCGTGATGGGTCCAGAATTATTTTTCTGGCAGACCACACAGCGGTCTGTTACCAGCTGGCATGTTTTTTAAATCCCCGACCCCACCAGCTTTTCTGGAACCGTGCCGTCATCTATTGTGAGGCCAAGTGTCCCCACGAGTGGATCTGTTGGGCTAAAAAAGGCATAAGCGCTTGTGGCGCGACTGGCTTGTCGGTAACTCTTTGTCTCCAGACACCATCTTCACATAGCTTAATTCCTGCCTCGATCCATGTCCATTTTTCCTCTCGGGAGCACTCGCCTTGCATTGTTTGAAGGTCTCGTGTCAGAGTTCTGAGTGCTTTCAATCTGCACATCTGTGTTGGTTCTTCTGGAGGAACACCCTGTGAGGCGGCATCTTTAGCTGCCTGGTCGGCTAGGGCATTTCCCTGTGCTTCTGTGATATTTTCCTTGGTATAGGCCTTACACTTCAGGATGGACACTTCCTGAGGTAATTGTATGGCCTCCAGTAAGTCTCGGACTTCTTTTCCATTTCGGATAGGTGTACCAGCAGCAGTGAGGAATCCTCTTTTCCGCCATAACAGACCAAAGTCGTGAGCGACTCCAAAAGCATAACGCGAATCTGTGTAGACATTAGCTGTCTGTCCTTCTGCTATTTGACATGCTTCTGACAGGGCCCGTAACTCGGCCTGTTGTGCTGACGTTCCTGACATCCTTTTACCACTACCTCCTATAAGGTTGTAACTGCCCATCCTACTTTTCTGGTACCATTGTCAACAAAGGAGGAACCATCTGTAAACAGGATGAGGTCTGGGTTGTGCAGAGGCTCCTCTGCTGCTAAGGCTGCTTCTTCTGTTTCTTTTAAAATCTCCACGCAGTCATGCTCTTCACATTCTCCCACCTCTTGCTCCCTCGATTCTGACATCGGGAGCATAGTTGGGGGATTAACCGGGCTGGCCCGGACGATATGGAGATTAGGAGCTTCCAAAACTGCTGTCCAGCGGGTCCATCTTGCTGCTGTCACCTGAGACATTTTATTCATAGACAGCAAAGCGAGTACGGTGTGGGGACACTGGACAATCAGCTTTTGGTCGAGGACTAGACCCGCAGTGATCATTACTGCTCGACATGTAGCTTCCATGGCCCTTAGGCAACTTCCCCATCCGAGGGCTACGGCATCCAGTTTTGCCGAATAATAGCCAATAGGTCTTTGCCAATCCCCATGTTCTTGTGTCAGTATAGCTGTCATATATCCTTCTTTCTCATGAACAAACAGAGTAAATGGCTTACCACTGTCGGGGATTCCCAGAGCCGGTGCCGAATACAAAGCCTTTTTCAAACTCAGGAAGGCCTCTTGCTGTTCTTTAGTGAGGGTGATGGCTTCTTTAGAGGCACGTTTCCCCTTTAAAATATCATTCAATGGCTGAGCAAGCTGTGTGAAGGAGTCAATCCAATTTCTGTTAAAGTTACACAATCCCAAAAAAGACCTTAGTTCCTGAATAGTGGTGGGTTTTTTAGCAGCCCGAATGGCTGCAGTTCTATCCTGGGTAAGTTCTCTCTTTCCTTGTGAAATCTTTTGTCCCAGGTATACAACCTCTTCTTGGGATATTTGTGCTTTGTCGATGCTGGCTTTATGTGATTTCAGCCGAAGGTGATCCAGCAAAGCTCGTAAATCTTGTTCATGCTGGTCTTCCGTGTTTGAAGCGAGCAGGATATCGTCTACATATTGGATGACAGGGGAGGTAATTCTTGCAAATGGCTTTGTAAAGCCATGTGGAATACCGTAGGGCTGTTGTGGAAACCCTGCGGTAAACGGGTCCAAGTATACTGTTGTCCTTGGACAGTGAAAGCAAACCACTGTCGAACCTCCGGTGCCAGAGGCACCGACTAAAATCCGTTGGCCATATCTATAACCGAGAAATATTTATGTTCCGGTTTGAGGGCATTAAAAATGGTGGAGGGATCTGCGACCAAAGGAGCTTTTTGATCAATACACTGGTTAGCTTTCCTATAATCGACAGTCAAACGCCAAGTCTCATTAGATTTCTGTACCGGCCACACGGGGCTATTGGAGGAGCTATGCGTTTTAATAAGCACCCCTTGTTTCTCCAATTGCTGAATAACCAGTAAGATTCCCGCGATGGCAGTTGGACTGATGGGATACTATTTAGTGCATGGAGGCTTGGTCCCGGTAAATGATGCAGGCTCCATCTGGAATAGGCCACAATCGTTCTTATCTTTAGCCCATATCTGGTGTTCCTTCAATTATTCTTTCTTCAAAGTTCTAATTGACCATGTCACCCGACCATCCTCGAAATGCAACGATGAATCTACATGGATTAGAACGTCCATTCCCAAAAGGGGTTGATCTACTGGGCCTATCCATACCGGCGTGGTTAGTTCATGTGGACCCAGCCCTATAAGTACCGGTGTTGTCCTTTTCATTTCCATTTTATGGCCCCCAACTCCATAGGCTGTACGTACCCTACCATCCAACGGCAAAGAGTCTCTATATTGTAGGGGTAAGCATGTTAATTCTGCCTTATCGCCCACCCTCACAGTTATATATAGCCCATCTCCCCTTTGTTGTATTAGTGCGAGGAGGGGAGCCAGGGTGGGCTCTAATCGTTTTTTGCTATCCCAAGTAACTCCTTCTGTTGTTGTATTGTCAGTCGCTTAAATGCTTCTTTGAGGTCGTTATCTTGTGACAAGCCTGGCTTGTTGGCTGAATTGTATCCCTGGCTGCGTCCTCTTCCCCAGCCACGACCTTTCTGTTTTGCCCTGCACGTCTTGGCCCAGTGACCTTTTTTCCCACAATAATGACATTTTCCGGGTAATTTTCCGAATGACTGTTTATCGGAATCCTGGGATTTCCATCCCATAGCCTGTACAGCTCGGACTTTAGCTCCCATATCCCGATCTAATTGGTTACATCGATCCACCAATGCTGCAAAGGTAGTTCCTCTACCTTCCCAGTCCGGTAACACTACCTTAAGCATTTTGGACAGTTCTGGCTTTTGACCTGCCACGAAAGCTGCTTTCAGGGGCCCAAACGCTTGTTCATCCATTTCCTCATCCGTATTATTCATACCCGAATGTTCTAGCCACGTGCATCTAAACCGCTCATCATACTCCAGGACCTCCTCTGTTCCTTTCTGTTGGCAGGCTGCAATTTTTCCCCAGTCTGTTTTAGCTGGACTGAAGGCTTGCAGCCAGTGTTTAATCGCCTCCCATTCTGTGTCTAAATCTTGCTCATTCTGCACCAAAGCTTCATCTACCTTGTCGTGCAATTTTCTTCCCTGTGTTTTTGGCACCATTATGGTCAAAATTTGCACTCCGTCCCAGGGATGAAGTTGATATATATTCCTTAAGCGGTCCAATTGGTCCCACGTTTTTACTCCCCCTTTCTTTGGATTGGGCAATTCCTTGGACCATTTATCAATTTTCTCTGGGTCTGTCGGAGCATGAACTAAGTATTCTGCATACACCCTTCTCTTTGTTTTTTTGGTTCCGCCCTCATCCGCAGTCTCTTCTGATTTGACTACAACTCGTCTTTTTTTAAACGGGGCAAAGCGCACCCCTAATTCTTCATCCTCCTCCGACACTGTATTGTCAGAGGATTCAGAAACCGTATCTATTCCTCGGTCGTGTCTTCGGGTTTGCGCTTTTAATTTATCCAAACATGGGTACCCTGGGAATTGATCAATACATTTTCCTTTTCCTATTACTGTCTCTTGACCTAATGATTTTTTCCATTCTTTAATTTCACCTTTAAGATCTTTAACTTCCGCTTCCAGCTTTTCAAGTTCAAGCTTTTTCTGTCGCAGCTGTGCATAAACTGCTTGTAATTAATTGATCCTTTGTACTGGTCAGTTCTCGATCATGTTGGGAACGCATTATAATTTCATTCCGGTTTCGAATCTGGCCCATAACCGCTAGGGACCATCTAGTTCGCTCTTTATTTTTCATACGGGTCGTTTTTCCCCAGATCCTTTTAATCTCGTCCAAGGACCATTGTCCTTTGGAGGTTCCGTACTTTTGTTCGATCTTAATACAGGTTTTAGATAAGTTGAATTGTTGCTCTATGTATTCTTTCAACTGTTCGAGAATTAAATCGAGCGAAACTTGAGGTGGTGCCTGCCCACCTTTAACAGTTGGAGGCAATTCTTTGCCCTGTTCTCCTGCTGCCATTTCTTTACTGAGTTCTTTACTGGGGTCTCGAGTAGTAGGCCTGCTAGCCGATCAATAGTTCGGTGATTAATTAACTAACACACCGCCGAAGTTTAGACGTCTATGGGACCTTGAGCCGACTACCAACCGGAGGGTTCGCAAACCGGAGGCTTTCGGAATCGCGTAGAAGGAGAGGCGAATTTAGACTTTTGACCGAGGACTTTTTTTTAAAAAGAGGAGTCCTTACTCAATGTCGGTCCGATGTCCAAAATTCAGTTTCTTTCCTCAGCGACCCTGCTCGCAGCGCCAAAATTGTTAGATCTCTTAATTTCCAATGAAATACGAACTCCGATGGTAGTTTTAACTTTTTAATCTCGGCAGAGAGCAACAAAGTGCTGGCTGATTGCCAGTTTCTTTGTCTTACTGAGACACATGGTCAAAATGGCTGTATTTATGCCTGGATCAATTTACAGAAAAGAACTCGCCTTCTTTGACCTTATTGGCTCAGTTGAAAGTCTTTTAACGTTTTATTGGCTCACTACCCAAGGTCCGAAAATGTCAAGTTGATTGATGAGTTAATGCAACATGCCGAACTGCATGTAGCAGCCTTGACTTGGGGGTCTGTGAATTTTCACAGTCTGTCTAAATGAGCCTGTTTGAATTCTCTATCAATGTTGTTCAGAGGAGGTTCACTAGGTTGATTCCAGAGATGAGGGGTTTGACTTATGAAGATCGGTTGAGTAGGTTGGGCCTATACTCATTGGAGTTCAGAAGAATGAGAGGTGATCTTATTGAAACTTATAAGATAATGAAGGGGCTCGACAAGCTGGATGCAGGGAGGATATTTCCACTCGTAGGTTAAACTTAAACTAGGGGACATAGAATAAGGGGCTGCCCATTTAAAACTGAGATGAGGAGAAATTTCTTCTCTCAGAAGTTGAAAATCCAAGGAATTCTCTGCCCCAGAGATCAGTGGAGGCTGGGTCATTGAATATATTTAAAGTGGAGATAGACAGAATTTTGAGCGATAAGGGAGTAAAGGGTTATGGGGAGCGGGCAGGGAAATGGAGCTGAGTCCATGGTCATATCAGCCATGATCTTATTGAATGGCGGAGCAGGCTCGAGGCGCCAAATGGCCTACTCCTGCTCCTATTTTTTATGTTCTTATGTTCTATTCCTTATCTCCACCCAAACTGATTCAACGTCTTCATCTTCTGAGCCAATATCATTTCTCACCAACACACTGATCTCATGCTTTATTAACAGATCTACCCCCACCTCCTTTTCCTTTCTGTCTGACCTACCGAATTGTCAAATACCCCATAATATTTAGTTCCCAGCCTTGGTCACCTTGCAACCACGTCTCTCTAATGGTTATCAGATCATACCCATTTGTATCTATTTGTGTCGTCAACTCATCTATTTTGTTACGAATGCTGCGTGCATTCAGATAAAGAGCTTTTAAATTTGTTTTTCTCCCATTCTTTCCTGCTTTGACACCACTTTCTGATTCACCATTAAGTTTATGCATTCTATCCCTTCCTGCCACGCTCTGGTTTCATTTCCCTCTGGTTTTAATTTCCAGTGCTACCCTGCTCTTCTCCTTATTCTTTGACATTTTGCATTTTTGCTCAGATGAACCCTCCCCCGCCCCCACTAATTAGTTTAAAGTCCTCTCTACAGCCCTAGTTGTTCAATTCGCCACGACCCTAGTCCCAGCACGGTCTAAGTGGAGCCCGTCCCAACGGAACAGCTCCCTCTTACCCCAGTACTGGTGCCAGTATCCCACGAACCAAAACCCATTTCTTCCACACCAGTTTTTGACTCTCTGATCTTATTTACTCTATGCAAACTTGCTTGTGGCTCAGGCATTAATCCAGAGATTATTACCTTTGTGGTTCTGCTTTTTAATTTGGCCCCGAGCTGCTCATAATCCCTCAGCAGAACCTCTTTGTTTGTCCTACCCATGTTGTTGGTATCCATGTGGACCACGACAACTGGATCTTCCCCCTCTCACTCCAAGTTCCTCTCCAGCCCAGAGGAGATGTCTTTAACCCTGGCACCGGGCAGGCAACACAGCCTTCGGGACTCACGCTCTCGGCTGCAGAGAACAGTATCCATCCGCCTAATGATACTGTCCCCTACCACTACAATGTTTCTTTTTACTTCCCCCACTTGAATGGTCCCCTGTACCATGGTGCTGTGCTCAGTTTGTTCATTCTCCCTGCAGTCCCTGCTCTCGTCCACACAAGGGAGTAAGAGCCTCGAACCTGTTGGACAAGAGCAAGGGCCAAGGCTCCTCCATCACTCCATCCTGAGTCCCCATACCTTCCTCACTCGTAGTCACAAACTCCTGTCCCTAATCACAGATCGAATTTGAATAAATGAATCTAATTGGTGTGACTAGCTCCTATCACGGCGTGCAGGTAACTCTCTGCGCCCCCACCCCCCTCCCCCCCACCAGATGTAGTGTGAGCAGCTTGGATTCCAGCTCATCAACGCAGAGCCGAAGTTCCTCAAGCTGCAGACGCTTTCCGCAGATGTGGTCGCTGTGGACCTCAATGGGGTCAACAGCTCCCACATGTGGCAGCAGTGACACATTGCCTGCCCTGCCATCCCTAATGTATTTAATGAATTATGTTTTCAAGTTTTGTTTTTAATCTCAGCTCTTAATTCAAACCAATGCCCCAGAAAAGAGACAAAACTCACCAATCAATCACTTCCCTTCTTTCCTGTGACATAACACTTTGATTTTGATTCTTTTGACTTCTTGTCTTCAGGGGAGTTTGTGCTGTTTTTGTAGGCTGCCGCTGCTCCACTCATGTGCTCTATTGAGGTCTGCCACTGGAGTCAAAGAAAGACCTCGAATTACTCGAATTCAACAGGCTGACACTCCAGTGCAGTGCTGAGGGTCATTATCACATTACTGTTTGTGGGAGTTTGCTGTGCGCAAATTGACTGCCGCGTTTCCCACATTACAACAGTGACTACACTCCAAAAGTACTTCATTGGCTGTAAAGCACATTGAGACATCCAGTGGTCGTGAAAAGCGCTAAAAAATGCAAATCTTTTTTTGATTATAAGATAATGAAGGGTATAGATTGTGTTCCAGTTAACAGTTTGTTTCAATTAAATAGGTTAGAGAGGATCAAGTGTCACAAATTTAGGTTCATTTTAAGAGTGGAAGCAAGTCTTCCTCGATTCCGAGGGACTGCCTATGATGATAATGATGATATAAGACTAGATTTAGGTTACATGTCAGAAGGTGTTTCTTTTCCCAGAAAATAGTGGACTTTTTGAACAGGCTGTCATCTCGTGCAGTGGATTCTGATTTGCTGAGTTCTTTCAAGCAAGAGTGGGATCTGTTTCTGGCTGGGACGGAGATCACCTCTTACAGACGGGAAGTACTCTGGGAAAAGAACCACCTTCTGACATCTAACCTAGATCTAGCCTTGTACAACTTACATTTTTGACCCCTGAACTTCCCTAACCTATTTAGAGTGATGATCGCCGAGATGGGTCGAAGAGGAATTTCCCAGATTTTTTTTTTCCCCCAAAGTGGCCTGGGTTTTTATCTGGTCTTTTGCCTCTCCCAGGAGATCACATGGTTTTGGGTAGGGTAAGAATATAAGCAATAGGAGCAGGAGTGGGCCATTTGATCCCTCGAGCCTGTTCCACCATTTTATAAGATCATGGCTAATCTGATCATGGACTCAGCTCCACTTCCCTACCCTCTCCCCATAACCCTTTACCGCCTTATCGCTCAAAAATCTCTCTATCTCAGCCTTAAATATAGTCAATGACCCAGCCACCACTCTTTGGGGCAGAGAATTCAACTGATTTACAAACCTCTGTGAGAAGAAATTCCTCCTCATCTCAGTTTTAAATAGTCAACACCTTATTCTGAAATTATGCCGCCTAGTTCTAGATTCCCCCACAAATGGAAACATCCTCTCTTCATCTACCTTGTCGAGCCCCCTCATTTTCATATATGTTTCAATAAGATCACCTCTCATTCTTCTGAACTCCAGTGAGTACAGGCCCAAGCTGCTCAACCTTTCTTCATAAGTCAACCCCTTCATCTCAGGAATCAAGCTAGTGAACCTTCTCTGAGCAACTTCCAATGCAAATATATACCGCCTTAAATAGGGAGAGCAAACTGTATGCAATACTCTAGGTGTGGCCTCACCAATACCCTGTACAATTCTAGCAGGACTTCTCTGCTTTTATACTCCATCCCCCTTGCAATAAAGGCCAACGTTCCATTTGCCTTCCTGATTACTTGTTGTACTAACTTTTTGTTTTTTATGCACAAAGACCTCCCAGGTCCCTCTGTACTGCAGCATTTTGTAATTTTTCTCCATTTAAATAATTTGCTTTTTTATTTTTTCTGCCAATGTGGATAACCCATGTTATACTTCATCTGCCAAATTTTTGCCCAATCACTTAGATTTTTTGCTTTCCCACCCATCTTTGTATCATCAGCAAACTTGGCTACATTACACTAGGTCCCTTCATCCAAATCATTAATATAGATTGTAAATAGTTGAGGCCCCAGCACCGATCTCTGTGGCACTCCAGTAGTTACTGTTTGCCAACCAGAAAATTACCCATTTATCCCTACTCTCTCTTTTCTGTTAGTTAGCAAATCCTCTATCCATGCTAATGTATTACCCCTCTTTTATGCGATACCTTACCTACATCCACTGGTTTCCAAATGTCCTGCTACTGCTTCTTTAATAATGGACTCCAACATTTTCCCAACCACAGATGTTAGGCTAACTGGTCTATAGTTTCTTGCTTTCTGTCTGCCTCCTTTTTTAAATAGGCGCATTACATTTGCGGTTTTCCAATCCGCTGGGACCCCCTCAGAATCCAGAGAATTTTGGTAGATTACAACCAATGCATCCACTATCTCTGCAACCACTTCTTTTAAGACTTTAGGATGCAAGCCATGAGGTCCAGGGGACTTGGCCACCTTTAGTCCCATTATTGTACCGAGTACTACTACTTTAGTGACGGTGATTGTTTTAAGTTCCTCCCTCTTGATTATCCATTATTGGGATGTTTTTGGTGTCTTCTACTGTGAAGACCGATACAAAATATTTGTTCAAAGTCGCTGCCATTTCCCTGTTCGCCATTATTAATTCCCCAGTCTCATATTCTAAGGGACTAACGTTTACTTTAGTCACTCTCTTCCTTTTTATATATCTGTCGAAACTCTTACTATCTGTTTTTATATTTCTTGCGAGTTTACTTTCATAATCTATCTTCCCCCTCTATTATTTTTTTAGTTGTTTCGTGGTTTTTAAGAGTTTTCCAATCATCTGGCTTCCCACTAATCTTGGCAACTTTGGTTGCCATTGTTTTCATTTTGATACCATCCTTTATTTCCTTAGTTAGCTACGGATGGTTCATCCTTCTGTTAGAGTTTTTCTTTCTCATTGGAATATATTTTTGTTGAGAGTTATCTCCTTAAATGTCTGCCACTGCTCATCAACCGTCCCATTCTTTAGTCTATTTTCCCAGTCCACTTTAGCCAACTCTGCCCTCATACCTTTGTAGTCTCCTTTACTTAAGCTTAGGACACTGGTTTGAGAACCAACTTTCTCACCCTCCAACTGAATTTGAAATTCAATCATATTATGGTCACTCATTCCTAGAGGATCTTTTACTACGAGATCATTTATTAATCCTACCTCATTGCACAGTACTAGATCTAAGATAGCCTGCTCCCTCCCTGGTTGGTTCTGCAACGTACTGTTCAAGGAAACTTTCCCAGATACACTCTATGAACTCTTCCTCGAGGCTACCCTGGCCAATTTGATTTGTCCAATCAATATGAAGATTAAAATCACCCATGATTATTGCTGTTCCTTTTTTACAAACCTTCATTATTTCCTGATTTATACTCCGTCCAACAGTGTAGCTACTGTTAGGGGGTCTATAGACTACACTCAGCAGTGACTTCTTCCCCTTATTATTCCTTATCTCCACCCAAATTGATTCTACAGCTTGATTTTCTGAGCCAATATCATTTCTCGCTACTGCACTGATCTCAGCCTTTATAAATAGAGCTACACCACCTCCTTTTCATTTCTGTCTATCCTTCACAAGCTATCTCTTATAGTTTTTTGAGTAATTGTATTTCTGAAGTGGCCTCTAATTAAACTGCTGTGAATTTCTGCAAGTGGTTGCCTACCTGGAAGATGCTGAATGAATAATTTGTGGTACTAAATTCAGAGGATGGCCAACTGTAAAAGCATTTGGATGTAAGTTCTGCCGTGGATTGTTATTGAAAACCGTAGCCATATCCATATGATGCTGTTGCATTGAATTTTGTCATACCATACAAGCTGAACGAGGAGTCTATCTGAGTGGACTCGGCTTTCATGAATCAGTCCTGAAATTTCTTGCAGATTCTGCTAATTGTTCTTGCACTTGACTCTTATAATACCATTCAATCAAAGAGAAGTTGTAGTTCTAGCTTTACCAGCATCTAAATGATGGCAGCACAGCTATCCTTGCATTAATAAAAACACTGTGGATGCTGGAAATCTGAAATCAATGTGATACGCTGTGCGGTGGAAGACAGGAGAGATTAAAAGACAAAAGGGATGATGTTGTGAGGCAAAAGGAGATGGAAATGGGACAAGTAATGGAATAAAAGATGGGTCAAGAAGAGGTCCAAATGGCAATAGCAGAATCATCAGCAACTGCCATCTGAAAAATCGGGCAGTGCTTATGATCTGAAATTGTTGAACTCAAAACATTAGCTCAGTTTCTCTCTCCACAGATACTGCCTGACCTGCTGAGTATTTCCAGCATTTTCTGTTATTTTAGATTTCCAACATCCGTAGTATTTTGCTTTTGTATCTTCTCACATTAATGTCTCCTTAGAAACATAGAAAATAGGTGCAGGAGTAGGCCATTCGGCCCTTCGAGCCTGCACCACCATTCAATAAGATCATGGCTGATCATTCACCTCAGTACCCCTTTCCAGCTTTCTTTCCATACCCCTTGATCCCTTTAGCCATAAGGGCCATATCTAACTCCCTCTTGAATATATCCAATGAACTGACATCAACAACTCTCTGTGGTAGGGAATTCCACAGGTTAACAACTCCCTGAGTGAAGAAGTTTCTCCTCATCTGAAATGGCTTACCCCTTATTCTTCGACTATGTCCCCTAGTTCTGGATTTCCCCAACATCGGGAACATTCTTCCTGCATCTAACCTGTCCAGTCCCGTCAGAATGTTATGTTTCTATGAGATCCCCTCTCATCCTTCTAAACTCCAGTGAATACAGGCCCAGTCGATCCAGTCTCTCCTCATATTTCAGTCCTGCCATCCCGGGAATCAGTCTGGTGAACCTTCGCTGCACTCCCTCAATAGCAAGAACGTCCTTCCTCAGATTAGGAGACCAAAACTGTACACAATATTCCAGGTGAGGCCCTAAGGCCCTGTACAACTGCAGTAAGACCTCCCTGTTCCTATACTCAAATCCCCTAGCTATGAAGGCCAATATACCAAGTGTCCGGCCACTTACGCCTGTTTTCAAAGTTTCGTCAGTGAAAACTTACTCCAAACTAATTTAGAATGGAGTAAGTGAAGATTTTTGTACGCTAGAAAAAACCTTGTCTACACTTTAGGAAATCAGGCGTAGGTTACAAATTAGGCGTAGGGAATGGCGGGGGGCGTTTAAAGGGAAGTTTACAAACATTAAACACTTCACTTTTACAAATAAAGAGCCATCATCAATAATAAATGATAAATACATCAATAAATCAACCAATAAATCAATCAAAAAAAATTAATAAGAAATAATTTTTTTTTAAATTAATAAATAAAACATTTTCTACTTACCGACTGCAGCACCGAGAGCCCTCCAATAGCGTGCTGGGATGTCTCCCCCCCCCCCCCCCCCCCCTGCCCAGTGTGTGTCTGTCAGTGTCTCTATCTCTCTGTCTGTCTGTGTGTCTCTTATTCTCTGTCTGTCAGTGTCTGTGTTTCTGACAGCGAGGGGAGGGGGAGGAGGGGGGTAGAAGGAGAGAGGGGTGGAGCAGTGGGAGGGAAGTGGGAGGGATGGGGGTGAAGGGAAGAAGGGGGAGGGGGAGAAGGGAGGAGGAGATGGGGGGGGGGAAGGAGATGGGGGGGTGGTGGGGGGGAAAGGAGATGGGGGGGGTGCGGAAAGGAGAAGGGGGAGGGACGCTGAATGGAGCTACTGCACATGCGCGCCCACTGTAGCGCATGTACAGAGGTCTCGGCACTGTTTTCAACGCAGGGACCTGTCTCCGCCCCCTACAGCTCCTGCTGCGCTGCGCCGAGGGCCAGAGGACCTGCAGGGAGCTGGAGAATCTGGAAGTTTTTTTTAGGCGCACTTTGTGGCACGAAAAACGGGCGTCCAGGTCGGGACTGCGCCGTTCTAGGCGCAGCTCGAAACTTGGGCCCAATATTCTGGTTGCTTTGTTGTTTGCTGCTATTCAGTAGTTGAATATAGCAGTGTAGAGTCTTGTCACATCAAGATCACTTTCAGCATCTCCTCTAGGTAGTTCAACATCACTTGGAGAACAAGCACTACATGAAGAATCCAAATAAACTGAACCGAATTAACACATATTTTTATTCAGTTCAATCAAGAAATTTTGGACAATGAAAAGGCATAACCTGTGTTTGTGTATCTTCATAGGTATTAGGGGACCAAATTATTTTTGTGACACGACCTGATAAGAAGAAGATTCTCTTCTATAATGACAAGAGCTGTCAATTCACGATGGATGAAGGTAAGAGTTTTTTTTCAATAAATACATTTTTCAGTAGTTTGGCCAGCTTCATTCCAGTTCACAGTAGCTGTTCACAGCACAACACTTCCTTTAATTTGGTATTAAAGCAGCTACAACTTGTATTTGTATAGCACCTTTAACGTAGTAAAATGACCCAAGGCGCTTCAAAGATAAAAAGTTTGACACCGGACCACATAAGGAGAAATTAGACCAAAAGCTTGGTCAAAGAGGTAGATTTTAAGGAGTGTCTTAGCGCCCAAACTTGGTGACCTTATTGCCCACTGCTGCCAGCTGCCACCGAAATTTTTGGGCGGTCTCCCCTCGGTGACAGATTCCTCTAGGTCTCCCTCCGGCAAGAGGGGAGTACCGCTGGGAACCCCTGATGGCCGCTGGCAGGCAAGTCGCGTAAGTGACCTCCCGCTCACTGAGCTGCCATATTGGTGCGGGCGGGAGTTGGCGGCAGCAAGGGAAAGGACTGCTGTGTGGAGGCAGGTCTAATCCCAAAGGTAAGTAAAAGACCTACAAAAAAAAAAGGTTCGTTTTAACTTTTTTTACAGTGACTTATGTGTATGGGGTCCCCTAAAGGTGTTCGAGATTTTTTTTGGTGCAAATTTTTATTTCTATGTTCTCCCCACTCCCTGGGCCCGACTCAATCCTCGGCGGCACTTTGTCGATGATCGCATTTGCCGCCAAGGTTGGGAGCTCCTGCCCACTGCCACCCAGATTGTTTTTTTGCTGCCGGGCGGTACTGCCAGATCTTTGAGAGGAATCTTCCTAACAAAGTCTCTCGGCGGTCCTTTGGGCGGGCCTTGGCTTTCACCAAATTCGGGCCCATAGAATCATAGAAATTTACAGCATTGAAGGAGGCCATCATGTCCACGCTGGCCGACAAAGAGCTATGCAGATTAATTCCACTTTCCAGCTCTTGGTCCGTAGCCTTGTATGTTATGGCACTTCAAGTGCATATCAAAGTACTTTTTAAATGTGGTGAGGGTTTCTACCTCTACCACCCTTTCAACCAGTGAGTTACAGACCCCCACACCCTCTGGATGAAAAAATTTCCCCTAAAATCCCCTCTAAACCTCCTACCAATTACTTTAAATCTATGCCCCCTGGTTGTTGACTCTTCTGCTAAAGGAAATAGGTTCGTCCTATCCACTCTATCTAGGTCCCTCATAAATTTATACACCGCAATCAGGTCTCCCCTCGGCCTCCTCTGTTCCAAAGAAAACAAACCTATCCTATCCAATCTTTGCTCATGGCTAAAATTCTCCAGTCCAGGCAACATCCTCGTAAATCTCCTCTGTACCATCTCTCGTGCGATGACATCTTTCCTGTAATGTGGTGATCAGAACAGCACGCAGTACTCTAGCTGTGGCCTTACTCGTGTTTTATACCGGGAATCGTCAGGTTGGCAATGAAACACTGGCTGAATAGGGCTTTCTTAGCAGGATATATGAGTGCTCCAGCGTTGATTTTCCTGTGGCATTGTTTCTATTGCTGCCGCTGTTTTGGGGCTACATTGATGGTGATGACAGCGGATTAGGCAGTGGTCCGTCCAACAGTGATCAGTTCCTGTCATGGCGCAGGTGATGCGCATGTCCTTGCGGTCTCTCGTTCGGATGATGACGTAGTCTAGCAGATGCCAGTGCTTGGCGCGAGGGTGTTGCCATAAAGTCTTGTATGTCTTTTTGACGGAACAGGGCATTGGTTGTGAGGAGGCCATGTTCTAAGCATTTCTTCACGAGGAGAAGGTTTTCCCTATCCCATTTCTGCCCATCACACCTCCCCAGAGGTCAGTGTCCTTGAAGTCGCCAAGGAGGATCAGCTTGTTGCCCGTTGGGACTTCGGACAGGGATTGTTCGAAGCTGGAGTAGAATTCCTCTTTGCCCTCGTCTGTAGCTTTCAGTCTTGGGGCGTACGCGCTGAAGACCGCAGCGCATTGGTTCCAGGCTAGGGTGAGCCGAAGAGTCATGAGACTTTCGTTTATCCTGCAAATGGAGTCTCTAAGACGGCCCATTCGCTCATTTTTTATGACTAAACCTACCCCATGGAGGCGGCATTCTTTTTCTGGTTTGCCTTTCCAAAAGAATGTGCAACCACCACCTTATTTGAGCTGACCTTCCCCTGCCCTTCGAATCTTGCTTCAGGTAGCGATGTCTACGTTGAAACATCCGAGTTCCCGGGCAACCATAGCAGTGCGACGTTCCGGTCTGTTGGGTTGTCCATGAGGGTCCTGACGTTCCAGGACCCGAACTTCATTTTGAAGGGTGGAAGATGCCTGTGTGTGAAGTCTTTTAACGTGGGGTGGCCGTTACACACAAGCTACCACAAGGGCTTGGCATAGCAAGGTCTTAGTCCAGTGGCAAGGAGATCCAAGATGATTGAAACATAGAAACATAGAAAATAGGTGCAGGAGTAGGCCATTCAGCCCTTCAAGCCTGCACCACCATTCAATAAGATGATGGCTGATCATTCACCTCAGTACCCCTTTCCTGTTTTCTCTCCATATCCCTTGATCCTTTTAGCCGTAAGGGCCATATCTAATTCCCTCTTGAATACATCCAATTAACTGGCATCAACAACTCTCTGCGGTAGGGAATGCCACAGGTTAACAACTCTCTGAGTGAAGAAGTTCCTCCTTATCTCAGTCCTAAATGGCTTACCCCTTACCCTTAGACTGTGTCCCCTGGTTCTGGACTTCCCCAACATTGGGAACATTCTTCCTGCATCTAACCTGTCCAGTCCCGTCAGAATTTTATATGTTTCTATGAGATCCCCTCTCATCCTTCTCAACTCCAGTGAATACAGGCCCAGTCAATACAGTCTCTCCTCATATGTCAGTCCTGCCATCCCGGAAATCAGTCTGGTGAACCTTCGCTGCACTCCCTCAATAGCAAGAATGTCCTTCCTCAGATTAGGAGACCAAAACTGAACACAATATTCCAGGTGAGGCTTCACCAAGGCTCTGCACAACTGCAGTAAGACCTCCTTGCTCTGATACTCAAATCCCCTAGCTATAAAGGCCAACATACCATTTGCCTTCTTCACCGCCTGCTGTACCTGCATGCCAACTTTCAATGACTGATGTACCATGACACCCAGGTCTCGTTGCACCTCCCCTTTTCCTAATGTGGCACCATTCAGATAATCTGCCTTTGTGTTTTGGCCACCAAAGCGGATAACCTCACATTTATCCACATTATACTGCATCTGCCACGCGTTTGCCTACTCACCTAATCTGTCCAAGTCACACTGCAGCCTCTTAGCGTCCTCCTCACAGCTCACACTGCCACCCAGCTTAGTGTCATCTGCAAACTTGGAGATATTACAATCAATTCCCTCAACCAAATCATTAATGTATATTGTAAATAGCTGGGGTCCCAGCAGTGAGCCCTGCGGCACTCCACGGGTCACTGCCTGCCATTCTGAAAAGGATCCGTTTATCCCGACTCTCTGCTTCCTGTCTGTCAACCAGTTCTCTATCCATGTCAATACAGTACCACCAATACCATGTGCTTTAATTTTGAACACCAATCTCTTGTATGGGACCTTGTCAAAAGCCTTTTGAAAGTCCAAATACACCACATCCACTGGTTCTCCCTTGTCCACTCTACCAGTTACATCCTTAAAAAATTCTCGAAGATTTGTCAAGCAGGACTTCCCTTTCATAAATCCATGCTGACTTGGACTGATCCCGTCACTGCTTTCCAAATGTGCTATTATTTCATCTTTAATAATTGATTCCAACATTTTCCCCACTACCGATGTCAGGCTAACCAGTCTATAAATTACCCGTTTTCTCTCTCCCTCCTTTCTTAAAAAGTGGTGTTATATTAGCTACCCTCGAGTCCACAGGAACTGATCCAGAGTCGATAGACTGTTGGAAAATTATCACCAATGCATCCACTATTTCTAGGGCTACTTCCTTAAGTACTCTGGAATGCAGACCATCAGGCCCCAAGGATTTATCATCCTTCAATCCCATCAATTTCGCTCACACAATTTCCTGCCTGATAAAGATTTCCTTCAGTTCCTCCTTCTCACTAGACCCTCAGTCCCCTAGTATTTCCGGAAGGTTATTTATGTCTTCCTTCGTGAAGACAGAACCAAAGTATTTGTTTAACTGGTCCGCCATTTCTTTGTTCCCCATTTATAAATTCACCTGAATCTGACTGCAAGGGACCTACGTTTGTTTTCACTAATCTTTTTCTCTTCACATATCTATAGAAGCTTTTGCAGTCAGTTTTTATGTTCCCTGCAAGCTTCCTCTCATACTCTATTTTCCTCCTCCTAATTAAATCCTTTGTCCTCCTCTGCTGTATTATAAAATTCTCCCAGTCCTCAGGTTTGCTGCTTTTTCTGGCCAATTTATATGCCTCTTCCTTGGATTTAACACACTCCTTAATTTCCCTTGTTAACCACGGTTGAGCCACCTTCCCCGTTTTATTTTTACTCCAGACAGGGATGTACAATTGTTGGAAGTTCATCCATGTAATCTTTAAATGTTTGCCATTGCCTATCCACCGTCAACCCTTTAAGTATCACTCGCCAGTCTATTCTCGCCAATTCACGTCTCATACCATCGAAGTTACCTTTCCTTAAGTTCAGGACCCTAGTCTCTGAATTAACTGTGTCACTCTCCATCTTAATAAAGAATTCTACCATATTATGGTCACTCTTCCCCAAGGGACCTCGCACAACAAGATTGCTAATTAGCCCTTTCTCATTACACATCACCTAGTCTAGGATGGCCAGCCCTCTAGTTGGTTCCTCGACATATTGGTCTAGAAAACCATCCCTAATACACTCCAGGAAATCCTCTTCCACTGCATTGCTACCATTTTGGTTAGCCCAATCAATATGTAGATTAAAGTCGCTCATGATAACTGCTGTACCTTTATTGCACACATCCTTAATTTCTTGTTTGATGCTGTCCCCAACCTCACTACTACTGTTTGGTGGTCTGTACACAATTCCCACTAGCGTTTTCTGCCCTTTGGTATTCCATAGCTCCACCCATTCCGATTCCACATCATCCAAGCTAATGTCTTTCCTTACTATTACATTAATTTCCTCTTTAACCAGCAATGCCACCCCACCACCTTTTCCTTTCTGTCTATCCTTCCTGAATGTTGAATACCCCTGGATGTTGCGTTCCCAGCCCTGGTCACCCTGGAGCCATGTCTCCGTGATGCCAATTACATCTTACCCGTCAACTGCTATCTGCATAGTTAATTCGTCCATTTTATTCCGAATACTCCTCGCATTGAGGCACAGAGCCTTCAGGCTTGTCTTTTTAACACACTTTGCCGCTTTAGAATTTTGCTGTAATGTGGCCCTTTTTGCTTTTTGCCTTGGGTTTCTCTGCCCTCCACTTATACTTCTTTCTATCTTTTGCTTCTGCCCCCATTCTACTTCCCTCTGTCTCCCTGCATTGGTTTCCATCCCCCTGCCATATTAGTTTCACCCCTCCGCTGCATGGGTCGATTACATACACACATGCATACACCTACTGTTCCCCTTCCTGCCCGCAGGTCCTCCCTCCCTTGGGATTCATAGGCTGCTGTTGCCCGTGCTGCTTATTCGCTAGGCCTTGACCATGCTGCTTCTGGGCCCCGACCTCGCCCTCCCTCTCCTCACCGACCTCCGGACCGCCCTCTCCTCTCCGACCTCAGGGCCTCATTGACCTCCGGGCCTTCCTCTCCTCGCCGACCTCCGGGCCTCCCTCTCCTCGCCGACCTCCCATCCTCCCTCTCCTCGCCGACCTCCAGGCCTCCCTCTCCTCGCCGACCTCCGGGCCTCCCTCTCCTCGCCGACCTCCCATCCTCCCTTTCCTCGCCGACCTCCAGGCCTCCCTCTCCTCGCCGACCTCCCATCCTCCCTCTCCTCGCCGACCTCCCATCCTCCCTCTCCTCGCCGACCTCCCATCCTCCCTCTCCTCGCCGACCTCCCATCCTCCCTCTCCTCGCCGACCTCCGGGCCTCCCTTTCCTCGCCGACCTCCCATCCTCCCTCTCCTCGCCGACCTCCAGGCCTCCCTCTCCTCGCCGACCTCCGGGCCTCCCTCTCCTCGCCGACCTCCGGGCCTCCCTCTCCTCGCCGACCTCCGGGCCTCCCTCTCCTCGCCGACCTCCGGGCCTCCCTCTCCTCGCCGACCTCCGGGCCTCCCTTTCCTCGCCGACCTCCCATCCTCCCTCTCCTCGCCGACCTCCAGGCCTCCCTCTCCTCGCCGACCTCCGGGCCTCCCTCTCCTCGCCGACCTCCCATCCTCCCTCTCCTCGCCGACCTCCAGACCGCCCTCTCCTCGCCAACCTCCCATCCTCCCTCTCCTCGCCGACCTCCCATCCTCCCTCTCCTCGCCGACCTCCGGACCGCCCTCCTCTCCGACCTCCGGGCCTCCCTCTCCTCGCCGACCTCCCATCCTCCCTCTCATCGCCGACCTCCGGGCCTCCCTTTCCTCGCCGACCTCCCATCCTCCCTCTCCTCGCCAACCTCCAGGCCTCCCTCTCCTCGCCGACCTCCCATCCTCCCTCTCCTCGCCGACCTCCGGGCCTCCCTCTCCTCGCCGACCTCCGGGCCTCCCTCTCCTTGCCGACCTCCCATCCTCCCTCTCCTCGCCGACCTCCCATCCTCCCTCTCCTCGCCGACCTCCGGGCCTCCCTCTCCTCGCCAACCTCCCATCCTCCCTCTCCTCGCCGACCTCCGGGCCTCCCTCTCCTCGCCGACCTCCCATCCTCCCTCTCCTCGCCGACCTCCCATCCTCCCTCTCCTCGCCGACCTCCGGGCCTCCCTCTCCTTGCCGACCTCCCATCCTCCCTCTCCTCGCCGACCTCCCATCCTCCCTCTCCTCGCCGACCTCCCATCCTCCCTCTCCTCGCCGACCTCCCATCCTCCCTCTCCTCGCCGACCTCCGGGCCTCCCTCTCCTCGCCGACCTCCCATCCTCCCTCTCCTCGCCGACCTCCCATCCTCCCTCTCCTCGCCGACCTCCGGGCCTCCCTCTCCTCGCCGACCTCCCATCCTCCCTCTCCTCGCCGACCTCCAGGCCTCCCTCTCCTCGCCGACCTCCCATCCTCCCTCTCTTCGCTGACCTCCAGGCCTCCCTCTCCTCGCCGACCTCCCATCCTCCCTCTCCTCGCCGACCTCCGGACCGCCCTCTCCTCTCCGACCTCAGGGTCTCATTGACCTCCGGGCCTCCGTCTCCTCGCCGACCTCCGGGCCTCCCTCTCCTCGCCGACCTCCGGGCCTCCCTCTCCTCGCCGACCTCCGGGCCTCCCTCTCCTCGCCGACCTCCCATCCTCCCTCTCCTCGCCGACCTCCGGGCCTCCCTCTCCTCGCCGACCTCCGGGCCTCCCTCTCCTCGCCGACCTCCCATCCTCCCTCTCCTCGCCGACCTCCAGGCCTCCCTCTCCTCGCCGACCTCCGGGCCTCTCGCTGACCTCCGAGCCTCCCGCTGCTCGTTGACCTCCGGGCCTCCCGCTGCTCGCTGACCTCCGGGCCAGAGTACTTGCGCTGCTCCCTGCGGTGGCTAGCTCCTGCTCTTGCTGCTTCCACCCAGGTTGGGTCTGCCGACGCCGCGCTGGGTCCTGGGTCGCTCCTCCTCTAACTCCGCTCCTGCTGCTCCCGGTGATGCAGAGTGTGTCCACAGCACCTGGTCTGCAGTCAAGGCCTCCATAATTAGCACCTGCAAAGAGACGTTTGGTCACTCGACCAGGAAACACCAAGACTGGTTCGGCGAGAACGACCAGGAGATCCAGGAGCTAATAAACCGCAAGCGCAAAGCATTCTTGAACTGGAAGCAGCAACACAACTCGAGAGCAAGAAAGCAGCTCTACAGACAGCTGAAGGCTGAGGTCCAACAAAAAACCTGTGACTAAAGAACAGATGGTGGGTGGAGAAAGCGCAGGAGATCCAACTGCTAGCCCACAACCACGACGTGCAAGGATTCTTTCTCGCAGTCAAGACCACCTATGCCCTAAGCACCCAAGGTCTTATCCCACTGCTCACCAAGAACGGAGAGATAGTCATCAAGGACAGTCAGTCCCCGTTGGAAGGAGCACTTTGAAGATATCCTTAAGCGAGACTGTCTTCGACATGAGTGTCCTCGACTCCATACTGCAGCATGCCACCTGCCACTATCTCAGCACAATCCCAGCATGAGGTAGAAAAGGCCATCCAACAGCTGAAGAACAACAAAGCATCAGGAGCAGATGGAATCCCGGCCGAAGCACTAAAACATGGCGGAGAAGCACTATTGGCTCGAATACGTGACCTCATTTCTCTTTTCAGAAAGGAGGAGTGCATGCCAGGAGATTTTAGACGTCATAATCGTGACCATCTTCAAGAAAGGGGACAAGTCCGACTGCAGTAACTACAGAGGAGTTTCCTTGCTGTTGGCCACAGGGAAGGTCATCGCAAGAATTCTCCTCAATCGCCTTCTCCCGGTGGCTGAAGAGCTCCTCCCAGAGTCGCAGTGCGGATTCCGCCCACTAAGGGGCACAATGGACATCATCGCACGGCAAATACAAGAGAAATGCAGGGAACAGCACCAACCCTTGTACATGGTCTTCTTTGATCTCACAAAGGCCTTCGACACTCAACCGTGAGGGATTATTGAGCATCCTCCTCGGATTCGGCTGCCCTCAAAAGTTTGTCCCCATCCTCTGCCTGCTTCAGGATAACATACAAGCCGTGATCCTGACCAATGAATCCACCACAGACCCAATTCACATACGAACTGGGGTCAAGCAAGGCTGTGTCATCCCATCAACGCTCTTCTCGATCTTCCTTGCTGCAATGCTCCATCTCACCATCAGCAAGCTCCCCGCTGGAGTGGAGCTAAAATACAGGAATCTGTTCAACCTCCGCTGCCTCCAGGCCAGATCCAAGGTCGTGCCACCCTCCATCATCGAATTACAGTACGCAGGGTGTTTGGTGAGGTCTGCCCTCCAGGCCTCTATAACCAGTGCCTGCGAAGAGACACTTGGTCAGTCAACCAGAAAACATCAGGACTGGTTTGATGAAAATGATCAGGAGATCGAAGAACTAATAGCTCGCAAGCACAAAGCATTTCTGAGCCTCCAGCAACACCCCAACTCGGGAGCTGCAAAACAACATTAAAGATGGCTCAAGGCACAGGTCCAACAAAAAACCCGGGACCTAAAGAACAGGTGGTGGATGGAGAAAGCACAGAAGATACAACAACTGGCCGACAGCCACAATATGCGAGGATTCTTCACTGAAGTCAAGGCCCCCTATGGCCCAAACTCCCAAAGCCCCACCCCACTCCTGGCCAAGAACGGGGAAATACTCATCAAGGACACCGAGGCTGTCAGGGCCCAATGGAAGGAGCACTTTGAAGATCTCCTCAATCGAGACTCTGCCTTTGATTCGAGTGTTCTCGACTCCAACCCGCAGCATGCGAACCGCCGTCAACTCAGTGAAACTCCAACGTTGCACGAGGTAGGCAAAGCCATAAAACAGCTCAAGAATAACAAGGCTACGAGTGCGGATGGAATCCCTGCTGAGGTGCTAAAGTATGGCGGAGAGGCGCTGTTGGCGTGGATACATGACCTCATCTCTCACATCTCCCGGCATGCTCTCCTCCCTCCAGATGAAAGAGATTCAGTGATTGTGACCATTTTTTAAAAAGGGGACAAGTCCGACTACAGCAACTACGGAGGAAAATTCCTGCTATCAGCCACTGGGAAAGTTGTCGCTAGAGTCCTCCTCAATCGTCTCCTCCCGGAATCACAATGCGGATTTTGTCCCCTACGGGGCACAACAGACATGATCTTTGTAGCGTGACCGTTGCAGGAAAAATGCAGGGAGCAGCGCCAGCCCTTATACATGGCCTTTTTCGATCTTACAAAGGCCTTTGACACTGTCAACCATGAGGGTCTATGGAGCGTCCGTTTCGGATGCCCCCAAAAGTTTGTCAACATCCTTCGCCTGCTTCACGATGACATGTAGGCCGTAATCCTTACCAACTGATCCATTACAGACTCAATCCACGTCCGGACCGGGGTCAAACAGGGCTGCGTCATCGCTCCAACCCTCTTCTCAATCTTCCTCGCCGCCATGCTCCACATCACAATCAACAAGCTCCCCACTGGAGCGGATCTAAACTATAGAACCAGTGGGAAACTGTTTAACCTACGCCACCTCCAGGCCAGGTCCAAGATCACCCCAACCTCTGTCGCTGAGCTGCAGTATGCGGACGATGCCTGTGTCTGCACACATTCAGAGGCTGAATTCCAGGATATAGTCAATGTATTCACTGAGGCATATGAAAACATGGGCCTTACGCTTAACATCCATAAGACAAAGGTCCTCCTCCAGCCTGTCACCGCCGCACAGCACTGACCTCCAATCGTCAAGATTCACGGTGCGGCCCTCGACGATGTGGACCATTTCCCATATCTCAAGAGCCTCTTATCAACAAAGGCAGACGTTGATACGGAGATTCAGCATCGCCTCCAGTGCACGAGTCGCAATGCAAAGAGCATGAAGAGGCCAGGTGCAGGCAGCGGAACTTTGCTTCCTGCCTCTGAGCCAATTTTGAATCCAAGTCGCCACTTTGCCTTGGATCCCATGGGCTTTTACTTTCGTGATCAGTCTGCCATGTGGGACCTTATCAAAAGCCTCGTTAAAATCCATATACACTACATCAAACGCACTACCCTCAGACCCTCCTTGTTACCCCCTCAAAAAATTCAGTCAAGTTAGTCAGACACGACCTTCCCGTAATAAATCCATGCTGACTCCTTGATTAATCCACGTCTTTCTAAATTAACATTTATCCTGCCCCTCAGAATTTTTTGCAACAATTTTCCCACCTCCGAGGTTAAGCTGACTGGCCTGTAATTACTCGGTCTATCCCTTTCTTCCTTTTTAAACAAGGGTACAATGTTAGCAATCCTCAAGTCCTCACCACCCCTGTAGCCAGAGAGGACTGGAAAATGATGGTCAGAACCTCTGCTAGTTCCTCTTTTGCTTCTCTTAACAGCCTGGGATACATTTCAATCAGGCCTGGGGATTTATCCACTTTTAAGGCTGCTGAACCCCTTAATACTTCCTCTCTCACTATGTTTATTTCATCTAATATTTCACATTCCTCACTGATTGAAATGTCTGCATCACCCTTCTCTTTTGTGAAAACAGAAGCAAAGTATTCATTAAAAACCATACCCTTGTCTTCCGCCTTCACATACAGATTACCTTTATGGTCTCTAAAAGGACCCACTTTCTTTAGTTATCCTCTTGCTCTTAATGTATTTATAAAACATCTTTGGGTTTTCCGTGATTTTTCTTACCAAAATGTTTTCATGCTCTCTCTTTGCTTTCCTAATTTCCTTAATAATTTCGCCCCTGCACTTTCTATACTCCTCTAGGGTTTCTACAGTATTGAGCCCTCGGTATCTATCATTCGCCTCCCTTTTTATTTATCCGACCCCTTGACATCCAGGGGGCTCTAGATTTGTTAGTCCCACCCTTTTTCTTTTAGGGGACATACTTGCTCTGAATCCTACGGACCTCCTCCTCGGATGATGTCACCAAGGGTGCAACATGTCAATGAGAAATAGGACGGCAAGGATAGATCTTTGGGGGACACCAGAGGTAATGATGCAGGAGCGAGAAGAGAAGCTGTTGCAGGTTACTTTGGCTACGATTAGATAGATAATAACTAGTGCAATGCCACCCAGCTGGATGACAGTGGAGAGGCGTTGGAGAAGGTTTGAGTGGTCAACCGTGTCAAAGGCTGCAGATGGGTCAAGAAGGACAAGGAATGATAGTTTGCCCTCGTCACAGTCACAAAGGATGTCATTTGTGACTTTTATGAGAGCCGTTTCGCTACTGTGGTAGGGATTCAAACGGGGTTGTGCGAAATCTGGGCATGGATTTGGGAGGCGACAACGCGTTCAAGGACTCTGAAGAGGAAAGGGAGATTGAAGATGGGTCGTTAGTTTGCAAGGATGTAGGGGTCAATGGTTTGTTTTTGAGGAGAGGGGTCAAGACAGCAGATTTGAGGATGTCAGCTAACAAGGGAGCCAGAAAAGGAAGTTGGGTGGTCAGCAGTTTGTTGGGAATATGGTCAAGGGAACAGGATATGGGTCTCATGGATAAGATGAGCGCGCAGAGGTCCTGAGGGGAGATCAGAGAGAAACTGGAAAAAGACGCAAATTCAGGGCTAGGGCAAGGGTGTCCTTGGAGGAAGTTTGGCCCGGTGGGCTAGGGGTGGCAAGGGAAGTGGCAGAGACAGCTCAATGGATGGTCTCAATCTTAGCGACAAAGAAGCTCCTCACACTTGTCGGAGGTGAGGGTGGAGGAGACAGGGGAGAGGGGCTTAAGAAGAGGGTGACCAGTGGAGAATAGAAGCCGGGGTTTATCTTTGCATTCCGGAATGATTCTGGAATAATAAACAATTTTGGCAGAGAAGAGCAGGACCCGATAATGATCTTTGTGGTCCAGCCGGATCTGGTGGTGAAAGGCTAAACCGATCATCTACCATTTCCATTCAAGTCTGCATCCTTTGGACTTAAGGGAAGATGATGGCCGTGCCAGGGGGAACGGCAAGGGTGAGAGAGAATAATTGATTTAATAGGGATTAGGGCATCAAAGATGGTGGTGAGGTGGAGGTTCAGCAGATCGGTAGCTACAGAAATGTCATGGTGAATGGCGGGGGAGGGGGCGGGAAAGGCTGGACAGTTGGGATTTCATCAGTATAGTTGGGAGAGAGTTTTTTTCCAGAGGCGGACACAAAAAGAAGTAGGGTTGGGGGGATGGGTGGCAGGGGGATGTGGGTGGAGAACGATATGAGGAAGTGGTCAGAGATGGCCTTATCTGTTATTGACACGACGGGAGTAGCAAGGCCACGAGAGATGGCAAGATCGAAGGGGTAGCCGTAAATGGGGGTTTAGGAGTTTGCATGGAGGGAGAGATTAAGAGAGGATAGAAGGCTCGTGAACTCAGAGGAAAGAGAGCACAATGAATTGAGATCATAGAATCATAGAAATTTACACCACAGAAGGAGGCCATTTCGGCCCATTGTGTCCGCTCCGGCCGACCAAGAGCTATACAGCCTAATCCTACTTTCCAGCTCTTGGTCCGTAGCCCAGTAGGTTAGGGCACTTCACGTGCACATCCAAGTCTTTCTTAAATGTGGTGAGGGTTTTTGCCTCTACCATCCTTTCAGGCAGTGATTTCCAGACCCCCACCACCCTCTGGGTGAAGACATTTCCCCTCATATCTCCTCTAAACTTCCTCCCAATTACTTTAAATCTATGAACTCTGGTTGTTGACCCCTTTGTCAAAGGAAACAGGTCCTTCCTCGCCACTCTATCCAGACCCCATGAAATCCATAATTTTATACACCTCAATCAGATCGCCCCTCTGTTCCAATCTTTCCTCATAGCCAAAATTCTTCAGTCCAGGCAACATTCTTGTAAATCTCCTCTGCGTCCTTTCCAGTGTAATCACATCTTTTCTGTAATGTAGTGACCAGAACTGCACACAGTACTCCAGCTGCGGCCTAACCAGTGTTTTATACAGTTCAAGCATAACGTCTTTGCTCTTGTATTCCATGCCTCAACTAATAAAGGCAAGTATTCCATATGCCTTCTTAACCACCTTATCTACCTGGCTTGCTACCTTCAGGGATCTGTGGACCTGCACTCCAAGGTCCCTTTGTTCCTCTACAATTTTCAGTGACCTACCATTTAATGTGTGTTTCCTTACCTTGTTAGCCCTCCCCAAATGCATTACCCACACTTCTCCAGATTGAATTCCATTTGCCACTATTCTGCCCACCTGACCAGTACTTTGATTGACAACTTCCTGCAGAGATGGAGGTTGAAATTGCCAGGGATGAGAAGTCATTCAGTGCAGAGGCAGAGGGAGGAAAGCAGTGAAGTGATAAACAAAAAATTATGATACTTGTGTGGGTGGTAGAGAATGAGAATTTAAAACGAGAGGTGAGTGTGGTGGAATAAGGTGAGGTGCTCAAAGGAGGAGAAAGTCTCGGAGGAATAGGGGGACAGACCGAGGTGTTATTTGGTGATGACAGCCACACCACCACCTGAGCGGGATAGACAGGTGGGGAGGCTTCATTTAAAGATAAGGGGGCCGAAATTCCCTTGTACTGCGTCTACAGGGAAGGGGAACTTAAAACAATCACCATCACTAAAGAGAAAGTACTCAGTAAAATAATGGGACTAATGGGCCATCATGCTAGGGTCTTAAAAGAAGTGGCTGCTGAGATTGTGGATACATTGGTTGAAATGTACCAAAATTCCCTGGATTCTGGAGAGGTCCCAGCGGATTGGAAAACTGCAAATGTAATGCTCCTATTAAAAAAGGAGGGAGACAGAAAGCAGGAAACTAGACCAGTTTGGCTAACATCTGTCGTTGGGAAAATACTGCAGTCCATTATTAAGGAAACAGTAGCAGGACATTTGAAAGGGAAATCATGTTTGAGAAATTTGCTGGAGTTCTTTGAGTATGTAATGAGCAGGGTGGATTAGTGGGAACCAATAAGGTGCCACATAAAAGCTTACTGCACAAGATAAAAGCTCACTGGGTTGGGGGTAATATATTAGTATGGATAGAGGATTGGCTCACTAACAGAAAACCAAGTCGGGATAAATGGGTCATTTTCTGGTTGGCAAATGGTAACTAGTTGGGTGCCACAGGGATCGGGGCTGGGGCCTCAACTATTTACAATCTGTATTAATGACTTAGATTACTGAGTGTAATGTAGCCAAGTTTGCTGATGATACAAAGATGGGTGGGAAAGCAAGTTGTGAGGAGGACACAAAGAATCTGCAAAGTGATATAGGCAGGCTAAGTGAGTGGGCAAACATTTGGCAGATGGAGTATAATATGGGAAAGTGTGAGGTCATCCACTTTGGCAGGAACAATAAAAGAGCAAATTATTATTTAAATGGAGAGATATTATAAAATGCAGTACAGAGGGACCTGGGGATCCTTGTGCATGAAACACAAAAAGTTAGTATGCAGGTACAGCACCTAATCAGGAAGGCAAATGGGGAATGTTGGCCTTTATTGCAAAGGGGTAGTCCTGCTTCAACTGCACAGGGTATTGGTGAAACCACACCTAGAGTCCTGAGTATGGTTTTGGTCTCCTTATTTAAGGAGAGATATATTTGCATTGGAGGAAGTTCAGAGAAGGATCACTAGGCTCAAGGGGCCAATGGCCTACTGCTGCTCTTATTTCTTATATTTTTATGTTCTCACGTTAGCACCAAACACGTTGGGCAAAACAGTTTTTGCCCAGTGGGGTAGCGGGGGAGGGCGGCACTACCGTCTCCCACGAAATTGCACGGGAGTTAGCAGAGGTGCAAAAACGGTAGCACCATGCCCCCGCCGGTAACTCCACCGGCCACTGCGCTTGCGGCAATCACGTCATCGCCGTGCGCCCCTTCCCGCGGCGGTCCCTTCCCACCCGGCAGCCGAAATTGGCTAGCGCCCCGTGAGGATGACACTCGCTGTTTCAATAACGTGGCATTGGTGGGGGCAGTCGAACAAAGTAGGGGGGGAGGGGATCGCTGTTCCCGGCAATGTGGAGGGAAGTGGCGGTGGCGGCCAGCACTGCCGTTCAGCGAAGCCTCTCTGTGTCAGAAGAAATTCAACGACCTCAGGTGGATGGTCAAGGTGAGTACAAGCTTCCACAGCTCCTACATACCAGCCTCTGAACCTCTGTCTATGCACACTGCGTAAACCACCACTCCCCCACCAAACATGTGCAGCTACTCAAACTCTCATCCTCATCTCATGCTATTCAACGACGGCAGGCATATCTCCCAGACACATAGCTGGACTCTGACTCATACACATTCCTTTCTTTTTCAGGCCAAGATGGCATATAATAGGAAGGAGCAGCAGAGGACAGGTGGGGGTGAACCTCAGGTCCAGCGAGTGCAATGACTGATTGGCCAGCAAGTGGTGGCCGTTGGCGATGCCAACCCCGATGGAGCAACAACGGTATCTTTATCCCCTCTCCTTTTCTCATCCCACTTACCCCTCACACCAGAAGCCTTTATCACTTTCCAGCTCCTGATACTGTCTGCATTCCTTGCTCCATTCCTGCCCCCCTGACCTCACCTTAACGCGAGCCATGTGCCCTTTTTGATTTCAGAAAATCAGCAAGCAGATGAGCAGCCTGTCCCTGCAATGATAGTGAGGAAGGAGAAGAGGAGGAGGACCCAAGTACCGTGTTATTGCATCTCTCATCTGCAGGCACCAGCTCAGAGACTGGCAGTATGTGTTCGTTGGAGGTTAGCTTAGTAGAGGAATCTGCACTGGATGATGCACCAGGGCCTAGCGGGCTGCAGCATGGGGAAAGGGTAGCTCGGGGGCCAGCACCCCGGAGGGAAAGTTCGTGCCCGAGTTCTGCTGCACAGGGCTCAGATGAGGACCTCGATGGGGAGGCATTCACAACCAGGGTGATGACCATACACTGCAACAGAATAGGTGCAATTGCATGTGTGTCTTAGAGCCTCTTGGCAATGATAAGAAGCATGGAGGAGTCCGCCTCTAACATTGCACACAGCTCTGCGCATACCAAGGAGCCCATCATTTCCAGTCTTCAGACGATGATGGATTCCCAGACTGTGGGGACCCAGATCTCATGATGTGTGTCATTGGCGATGTGACAAGTTTCATTGCAGCACAGATGGAGGCAATGCAACGCATCTGAGTGCTGTAATGCAGTCAGTGGTTGCTGGCATTGAAGCTCATACTGCTCTCATGCAGTCTCAGCTGGATGTTACATGAGCTCTGACTGCTGCCATCGTCGCTGGGTCCACCACAGTCGACCGGGGATCTCATGGTGTCGCAGCATGCCATCAATCTCTGCACCAGCAGATTGGGATGGATACTCAGGTGCTGCCTCAGGGAGTGGCAGTGTGTCAGTGGAGTAGGAACCTGCTGTCCTCTCAGGATGACAGCATTCCTGAGCCCACCACTCCCAGTCCATCATTGCACTTGTCGCTGCCTGTCATCCAGCCAGCCCAGACTGCTGCCGCCCAGCCTGAGGTGGTTCAGTTGACAGCCGAGCCTTCCAGGCCCAGAGCTGGTAGAGGGCGTCCTGCAAGGCCATCTTTAAAAAAAAGGAGGGAGAGAGAAAACAGGGAATTATAGACCGGTCAGCCTGACATCGGTAGTGGGTAAAATGATGGAATCAATTATTAAGGATGTCATAGCAGCGCATTTGGAAAGAGGTGACATGATAGCTCCAAGTCAGCATGGATTTGTGAAAGGGAAATCATGCTTGACAAATCTTCTGGAATTTTTTGAGGATGTTTCCAGTAGAGTGGACAAGGGAGAAGCAGTTGATGTGGTGTATTTGGACTTTCAGAAGGCTTTCGACAAGGTCCCACACAAGAGATTAATGTGCAAAATTAAAGCACATGGGATTGGGGGTAGTGTGCTGACATGGATTGAGAACTGGTTGGCAGACAGGAAGCAAAGAGTAGGAGTAAATGGGGACTTTTCAGAATGGCAGGCAGTGACTAGTGGGGTACCGCAAGGTTCTGTGCTGGGGCCCCAGCTGTTTACATTGTACATTAATGATTTAGACGAGGGGATTAAATGTAGTATCTCCAAATTTGCGGATGACACTAAGTTGGGTGGCAGTGTGAGCTGCGAGGAGGATGCTATGAGGCTGCAGAGTGACTTGGATAGGTTAGCTGAGTGGGCAAATGCATGGCAGATGAAGTATAATGTGGATAAATGTGAGGTTATCCACTTTGGTGGTAAAAACAGAGAGACAGACTATTATCTGAATGGTGACAGATTAGGAAAAGGGGAGGTGCAACGAGACCTGGGTGTCATGGTACATCAGTCATTGAAGGTTGGCATGCAGGTACAGCAGGCGGTTCAGAAAGCAAATGACATGTTGGCCTTCATAGCGAGGGGATTTGAGTACAGGGGCAGGGAGGTGTTACTACAGTCGTACAGGGCCTTGGTGAGGCTACACCTGGAGTATTGTGTAAGTTTTGGTCTCCTAACTTGAGGAAGGACATTCTAGCTATTGAGTGAGTGCAGCGAAGGTTCACCAGACTGATTCCCGGGATGGCGGGACTGACATATCAAAAAAGACTGGATCAACTGGGCTTGTATTCACTGGAGTTCAGAAGAATGAGAGGGGATCTCATAGAAACGTTTAAAATTCTGACGGGTTTAGACAGGTTAGATGCAGGAAAAATGTTCCCAATGTTGGGGAAGTCCAGAACCAAGGGTCACAGTCTAAGGATAAGGGGTAAGCCATTTAGGACCGAGATGAGGAGAAACTTCTTCACCCAGAGAGTGGTGAACCTGTGGAATTCTCTACCACAGAAAGTTGTTGAGGCCAATTCACTAAATATATTCAAAAAGGAGTTAGATGTAGTCCTTATTACTAGGAGGATCAAGGGGTATGACGAGAAAGCAGGATTGGGGTACTGAAGTTGCATGTTCAGCCATGAACTCATTGAATGGCGGTGCAGGCTCGAAGGGCTGAATGGCCTACTCCTGCATCTATTTTCTATCTTTCTATGTTGCAGCCACAGGGGATACACTACGCAGGAGCAGTTGAATAGCTAAATCCAGTGTTGAGAGGGGCTATAAAGTTTGGCACAAGGGAGTTTTGTAAATGTAATTGTTGTTTATAATTGTGGTGAATGTTATGAGATATATTTTATTGGAATGTTGCCTATTTGGTTCTCGCTATCGTTTCAGTTTTGGGGCTGTGGTATGGAAGGGGAAATGGATGTGCTGATGGGAACGTGCAGAGTAAACAAGAAATGAACTGGAATTCACTGGAAACAAAGTCTGATGACATGAGGTCGCGAACTGCCTTTGCAGAATGGCAAATGAGTTGTTCCTCCTCCTCTATCTCCTCCTCCACCTAGTCCTCCTCTGTAAGATTTATTAGATCTGTCAGAAGAGACTTGGATCCGTGACCACAACAAATCACGCTGGGTACAGATATCATCATCGTCATAAGCAGTCCCTCGGAATCGAGGAAGACTTGCTTCCACTCTTAAAATGACTCCTTAGGTGACTGAACAGTCCAAAATGAGAAACACAGGCCCTGTGCAGGTATCTTGTAAATAAGCACAACAGATGTTATTAAGTAGTTTACTTCCAGCACAAAGAAATAATACTTAACAAGGCGATAGTCGACAGTCTGTTCCTTGAAACCTCAACGGTAGCCTACTGAGTGACTGGGACGCTGTCTCTTGCTGTGTTCTATTGACCGTAGTCCTCCTCTAGTCTTCTTCTGTGTTACCACTGCCTGCAGAGTTCAATAGCTGTTACTATTATGTTCCGAACACAGATGAGACTGCACAGAGCGAGGTTAAAGTAACAGTGACCTCAGTCTTTATTAAGACACTCCAGAGTGAGGAACAGGCCTTCGGGGCAGGCTCATATACAGTGCTCCCAAGGGATGCTGGGATCCCTTGGGACATCAGGGGATGCGCTCCCTGGTGGTGGAACATGGGAGTGCATGCTTTACAGAAACACAACATCACTCCCCATCGCCCCCCCCAAAGTCGAAGTGAAAACTATTTATAAGGTGAGGCGGTCGGGAGCCTTTCTTTCCCTGGTGGACCGCCTCGGTACAAATGTCTGTTCTGGTGTGTTGGCTGTGCCCTCGCTGGGCTGGTGTGTTGTTGGCCCTGCAGGGTTGCTGGCTGAGCCTGGCCTCGCTGGGCTGTTGGGCACGATGGGTTCAATTTCCTGGTCCGGGGTGGTATCGTTGATCCTTTGGGTGTGTGTTGTGGGCTCGAAAAAGGTGGTGTCTGCTGTGGGTTGTTCAGGGCAGTCTGTGAACTGCAGCCTCGTTTGGTCCAGGTGCTTTCTGCAAATTTGTCCATTGTCTAGTTTGACTACAAACACCCTGCTCCCTTCTTTAACTATCACCGTGCTCGCGATCCACTTGGGACTATGTCCATAGTTTAGCACATACACAGGGTCATTAAGATCAATTTCCCGTGACACAGTAGTGCGACCATTGTTCACATTTTGTTGCTGCCGCCTGCTCTCTACCTGATCATGCAGATTGGGGTGAACCAGCGAGAGTGTCCTTTTCATGAGTAGCTCAGCCAGGGGCATCCCTGTGAGCGAGTGGGGTCTCGTGCGGTAGCTGAGCAGTACTCGGGACCGGCGGGTTTGGAACGAGCCTTCTGTGACTCTTTTAAGGCTCTGTTTGATTGTTTGTATTGCCCGCTCTACCTGCCCATTGGAGGCTGGTTTAAAACGGGGCCGAGGTGACATGTTTGTTCCCACTGTGGTTCATGAATTCTTTTAAATTCGGCACTGGTGAAACATGGCCCGTTGTCACTGACCAGTATGTCATGCAGGCCGTGGGTGGCAAACATGGCCCTCAGACTTTCAATGGTAGTGGTGACGGTGGTTCCCAACATTATTTCACATTCAATCCATTTTGAAAAAGCAACCACCACCACCAGGAACATTTTACCAATAAACGGGCCCGCATAGTCGACATGGATCCTTGACCATGGTCTGGAGGGCCAGGACCACAAACTTACTGATGCTTCTCTGGGCGCGTTGCTCAACTGAGCACACACGCGGCATTGCCATACACAGGACTCCAAGTCAGAGTCGATACCAGGCCACCACATGTGGGATCTGGCTATCGCTTTCATCATTACTATACCCGGGTGTGTGCTGTGGAGATCCGAGATGAACGTCTCCCTGCCCTTTTTGCGGTTACCCCACAACAGGCAGTCTGCCTCAATGGACAGCTCGTCCTTTCATAGAAATATAGAAAATAGGTGCAGGAGTAGGCCCTTCGAGCCTGCACCGCCATTCAATAAGATGATGGCTGATCATTCCCTCAGTACGTCTTTCCTGCTTTCTCACCATACCCCTTGATCCCCTTAGCCGTAAAGATCATATCTAACTCCCTCTTGAATATATCCAATGAACTGGCATCAACAATTCTCTGCGGCAGAGGGAATTCCATAGGTTAACAACTCTCTGAGTGAGGAAGTTTCTCCTCATCTCAGTCCTAAATGGCTTACCCCTTATCCTAAGACCATGTCCCCTGGTTCTGGACTTCCCCAACATCGGGAACATTCTTCCCGCATCTAACCTGTCCAGTCCCGTCAGAATCTTATACGTTTCTATGCGATCCCCTCTCATCCTTCTAAACTCCAGAGTATAAAGGCCCAGTTGATCGAGTCTCTCCTCATATGTCAGTCCAGCCATCCCTGGAATTAGTCTGGTAAACCTTCGCTGCACTCCCTCAATAGCAAGAACGTTCTTCCTCAGATTAGGAAACCAAAACTGAACACAATATTCCAGGTGAGGCCTCACTCAAGCCCTGTACAACTGCAGTAAGACCTCCCTGCTCCTATACTCAAATTCCCGAGCTATGAAGGCCAACATACCATTTGTCGCCTTCGCCGCCTGCTGTACCTGCATGCCAACTTTCAGTGACTGATGAACCATGACACCGAGCTCTCCTTGCACCCACCCCCTTTTCCTAATCTGCTGCCGCTGGAACGGCTTGATTAGCTCTTGCATTTCAACGGGGATGCTGGCCTAGCTCCCATGCAGTACACAGTTTTTTTACTAGGGACAGCAGAGGATCTTGTATGGTCCAAGTCCTAATCTGGTGGGCCGTGACAGGTGATTTGTCATTTTCAAACGCTTCCATGACCATCAACAAGTCTGCAGGCTGCGCCACCATCAACAAGTTTGTAGGCTGCGCCATTTCCACTCCCGTGGTGGGCAATGGTAGCCGACAGAGCATCCACACAATTCTCAGTGCCTGTCCTGTGGCGGATGGTATAGTTATACGCTGATAGGGCGAGTGCCCACCTTTGCATGGGGGCTCAGGCATTAGTATTTATCCCTTTGTTTTCAGCGAACAGGGATATGAGGGACTTGTGATCGGTTTCCAGCTCAAATTTGAGGCCAAACAGGTACTGATGCATTTTCTTTACCCTGAACACACACGCTAATGCCTCTTTCTCAATCATGCTGTAGAACCTCTCGGCCTTAGACAAGCTCCTGGAGGCATAGGCGACAGGTTGCAACTTCCCCGCAACGTTAGCTTGTTGTAATACACACCCGACTCTGTACGACGACGCGTCACATGCTAGCACAAGTCTTTTACACGGATTATACAATACAAGCAGGTTGTTGGAGCATAAAATGTTTCTGGCTTTCTCAAAAGCAATTACTTGTATTTTTCCCCATACCCATTTCTCACCTTTACGCCATAACACATGTAGGGGCTTAACCCCGGTAGGAAGTTACCAAAATAGTTGAGGAGTCCCAGGAACGACCGCAGCTCCGTGACGTTCTGTGGCCTGGGCGTGTTCCTGATCGCCTCTGTCTTGGCGTCTGTGGGCCGAATGCCGTCCGCCGCGATCTTTCTCCCCATAAACTCCACTTCTGTTGCCACGAAGACGCATTTCGACTTTCTTCAGCCGCAGCCCTACACGATCCACTCCTCCAGATTTTGTAGGTGCTCGACAGTGTCCCGACCAGTGACCAATATGTCGTCCTGAAAAAACCGCGCGTGGTACCGACTTGAGTAGGCTCTCCATGTTTCTCTGGAAGATCGCTGCAGCCGACCGAATTCCAAACGGGCATCTGTTGTAGGTGAACAGTCCCTTGTGCGTGTTGATGCAGGTGAGGCCCTTCGAAGACTGCTCCAGCTCCTGCGTCATGTAGGCTGAAGTCAGGTCGAGCTTGGTGAACGTCTTGCCTCCTGCCAGCGTCGCAAGTAGGTCGTCTGCCTTAGGTAGCGGGTATTGGTCCTGCAGCGAGAAACGATTAATAGTTACTTTATAATCGCCGCAAATCCTGACCGTGCCATCACTTTTGAGTACTGGATCAATCCAGCTGGCCCACTCGCTGAATTCCACTGGGGAGAAGATGCCCTCGCGTTGCAGCCTGTCCAGCTCAATTTCCACTCTCTCCCTCATCATGTGAGGTACCACTCGCGCCTTGTGATAAATGGGTCGTGCCTTTGGGACCAAGTGGATCCGCACCTTCGCCCCGAAAAAGTTTCCAATGCCTGGCTCAAAAAGGGAAGGAAATTTGTTAAGAACCTGGGTACATGAGACCTCATCGACATGTGATAGCGCTCGGATGTCATCCCAGTTCCAGCGGATTTTGCCCAGCCAGCTCCTTCCAAGCAGTGTGGGGCCATCGCCTGGGACAATCCAGAGTGGCAGTTTGTGCACCGTGCCCTCGTAGGTGACCTTGACCATGGCACTGCCCAGGACAGTGATGAGCTCTTTGGTGTACGTTCTCAGTTTCGTGTGGATGGGGCTCAGGGCTGGTCTGAGTGCCTTGTTGCAGCACAGTCTTTCAAACATCTTTTTCCTCATGATGGATTAGCTAGCGCCAGTGTCCAGTTCCATGGCTACGGGTAAGCCATTCAATTTTAAATTTGCATTATAGGTGGACATTTCATCTCAAATGTGTGCACCCCGTGTACTTCAGCATCTGCCTCCTCTCTCTCAGGCTCGAAATTGCTTTGATCCACCATGGACCGATCTTCCTCTGCCACGTGGTGGTTGGCAGGTTTTGCAGAGCTTGCAGCTCGTCTGCAAGGTCGTTGGAGGTGCCCCATTGTTCCACAGCTCTTGCAAACATACTCTTTGAAGCGGCATGAATAGGCTGCATGGAAGCCTCCACAACGCCAACAAGGTGTGAATTGCCTTGCATTCATCCTTTGTTGCGGACTCTGAGTCATCTGGGTCATCTGAGGCCTGCTGGCAGTTGCAGACTCGTGGGTTCTGCCCTGTACATTTCTGCTCACAAACACAGTTCCAGTTAATTTATGAACATTGCTCGCACTTGTGTGCTGATAGATTTGTTTGGTGTTATCACTGGTGGACATAAACGCCTGTGCTATCGCAATGGCCTTACTGAGGGTCGGTGTCTCTACAGTCAAAAGTTTTCGTAGGATGGTCTCGTGGCCAATGCCCAGTACAAAAAAGTCTCTGAGCATCTGCTCCAGGTAGCCATCAAACTCACATTGTCCTGCAAGTCGCCTTAGCTCGGCGACGTAGCCACTTCCTGACCTTCAGATCGCTGGCACGTGTAGAACCGATACCTCGCCATCAGCACGCTCTCCCTCGGGTTAAGATGTTCCCGAACCAGTGTATACAGTTCCTCAAACAACTTATCCGTGGGTTTCACCGGAGCCAGAAGATTCTTCATGAGGCTATAGGTCGGTGCCCCGCAGACTGTGAGGAGTCTTTGCAGCGCTTCCTTCTCCGTCCAGCTCGTTGGCTACAAAGTACTGGTCTAGCCGTTTGACATAGGCTTCCCAGTCCTCACCCTCCGAGAACTTCTCCAGGATGCCCACAGTTTGCTGCATCTTTGCGTTGGGTTCGTATACTCGTCGCCAGTTATTGTGTTCCTAACACAGATGAGACTGCACACAGGGAGGTTAAAGTAGCAGCGACCTCAGCCTTTATTAAGACACTCCAGAGTGTGGGGGACAGGCCTTTGGGGCCGGCTTATATACAGTGCTCCCAAGGGATGCTGGGATCCCTTGGGACTTCAGGGGATGCGCTCCCTGGTGGCGGAACATGGGAGTGCATGCTTTACAGATACACAAGTTATTTTATACCTTTTTCCTCCCATTTTAAATGCTGTGAGTCTGCAGCTGTTCCAGGCTTAGAATAGGTTATTCTAAGTTCCCCTCCCTCCCGTTCTCCCACCCCTCCCCCCCATCCTCCTCTTTCCTCCCCCCCCCCCCCCGTCCTCTTCTCCGCCCCCCCCCCCCGTCCTCATCACTCCCCTTGTCCTCACCCCCCCCAATCCTCCTGCACCCCCCCGTTCTCCTGCACCCCACCCCCCGTCCTCCTACCCCACCCCCACCCCCCCCGTCCTCCTACCCCCAGCCCCGGTCCTCCTCTTCCCTCCCCCCCCCGCCCCCGTCCTCCTCTTCCTCCCCCCGCCCCCCTCCTCTCTCCTCCCCCCCCCTCCCCCGCTCTCAATCCCTCGCTAACCGACCTCATCTCGCCCTGTCCTCCTCTCGCTCTTCCCCCCCCCCCCCCTGTCCTCCCCTCTCTCTCTCTCTCTCTCTTCTCCCCCCCCCCCCCCCCCCCATCCTCCTCATCGTCCTGCTCTCTCCTCCCCCCCCAATCCTCCTACCTCACCCCCTGGTCCTCCTCTCTCCCTCCTGCTCTCTGCCACCATCCCCCCATCCTCCTCCCCTACTCTCTCCCCCGCCCCCTCATCATCCCCCTGCCCGCTCCTCCCCCCCCCCAATCCTCCTATCCCCCACCCCCACCCAATCCTCCTACCCCATCCCCTAGTCCTCTCTCCCCCTTCTGCTCTCTGCCCCCGTCGACCTCTCCACCGCCCCCCCATTCTCCCCCCCCCCCCCCCGTCCTCCTCACCCTCATCACCCCCGCACCCTGTCCTCATCCCCGCCCCCCCCCGTCCTCCTCATTCTACCCCGCCACCTCCCTTCCTCATCCCCCCCCCGGTCCTCATCCCCCTCCCCCCCCGTCCTCCCCTTCCCACCCGCCCCTCCCTCCCGTCCCTCCTCTTCCCCCCCCCCCCCCCGCCGCATTGTCCTACTCCCACCCACTCCACGACCCCCCGGCCTCCTTCCCCCCCCTCCACGCACGCCCCGTCCTCCTCTCCCCCCCCCCCCCCCCCCCCCACCAACCCGGTCCTCCCCCCCCCCCCCCCCCCCCCCCAAGACCCCGTCCTCCTCTCCGCCCACCCCCCTCGTCCTCCTCTCACCGTACCCCCACCCCCCGTCCTCCACTCTTCACCCCCAAGTCCTCCTCTCTTCCACCCCCCCAGTCCTCCTCTTCCCCCTCCCCCCCCCCCCCACCCCGTGTCCTCCTCTTCCCCGCCCCCCCCCCTCCATCCTGTGTAAGCGGGCAAGGATAGGCTTGTTGGGCTGCTGAGAGGCTCGGGCAATGCATGAGGTGGGCTCCGCCAATCTCAGAGCAAGTGCCTCCTGCTCTGCGCGACCCTTTCCAATGCACCCATAAGCTCGCGGTACCTTTGAATGGACTCTCTGGACGTAGCCTCCAAGTTCAGCTCCACATCTGAGTGTCTCTGAGTAAGACTCATGGGCCGACTCACCCTCCGGGGAGCTGGGCCCCAAGCATCCCCTCGCGCTTGGAGTAGTTTCAGGCCACTGGGGCCAGGAGCCTCAGGCTCTTCACATCCCAGGAATGTTGGTTCTTCCACCGAGGTAATGTCCCCACGGTGCAGCTAATGGTGGGTCCTGCTCTGTCGCAATACTTTTGTCCCCTTCCTCCTCGTTTCCCCCGTCGTTCGATGTGGAGGCCTCATGGGCAGGCTGCCGTGCTTCTAGCTCATCATCTGTACGCACAAAGCAACAAAACTGGTTAGCAGCAGGGGAGGGAGCAGGAAGGGAAGGAGGAGGTGGCATTGGACATTTTTTTGTAATGGGGGTAAGGCATTTGGTATCGAGGATAAAGGGTCTCACAGAAAACGCAAAGGGCATTCACATACCGTTGCTGCCTACAGGGGGCTTGGCTTCGCTGACCACTACCGCACCAACTGGTGTGCCCATGAGGATGGACACTCGCTCCTCCACCTCAGTGAGGTCCTGGATGTCAAGCTCCCCTCCCCTGGTGCGCTGCTGCTCTCGCCTGTTGTGCGCCTTTTTTGACTGCAATAAGAAACACAAGAAGGTGTGAGTGAGTGTGCAGCTCACCGTGTGCTACATGTGCCTTCCATAGTTGAATAGCTGCTACTGTCTGGAAGTGTGCAGATCTCCATTTGAATCTGTGTGGCTGCACAGAGTGGATGTGTGAACGTTGTGATTAGGTAACAATCACCTAAGATTAACGATGAGGCTGAAGTCTTGTGAATGCATATCAAGATTGAAATGGTAGTGCGAGGAGGGTCAGGCTGAATAGGGAACAAGGCGGCGAGTGACATTTGGATGGGCAGGGCATGGCTGGCGAACTGAGCCTGAATTTTTATGGTGGTTTCACCAACGAAGCCCATGGCCTGGTACACATAGAGAAGGAGCAAGTACTGCAAAGACTTTACATTGTGTGAGACAGTGAAGTTTACATTATGGCATAACAACGTTAATAGAAAGGGTACTCATCCTTACGATCCTGATGAGGTCGTTGAACTTCTTGCGACATTGTGTCGCAGTTCTGGTTTCTGTGTTCCTAGCGGACACATGCTAGACCACCTCCCTCCATAGCCTTTGGAACACTCTAGGAACGGGCTACCTTCCACTTGGAGGTTGCAGCACATTCCACCTCCTCTCCACAGCCTCGATTAAGGTGGGTGTGAAGCAGTGGGCATGCTGGTGGCCTTCTTGCTCCTCCACTTTCCCGCTCTGATCAGAGTGAGAAGGTGAAACTGCGCATACTTATCTTACCAAGCCTTCAAGAATCACAGCCTTTGGAGCATGCATATTGCTTCTTCAAATTTATTGCTGCGATTTTCGGTTGCACCGCCCTAATTGAATTGTGGAACGATTGATTTAGCGCTCCTGTTCCCTCTTGGTGCCATGAAACCCAATTTTGTGGTCGGCGTCGCACACTTTTCGAGGATGCTAGATACCTCCCCAACAGGAATAACGCCTCAAAATGGGCGATCCCAAATTTCCAGCCCAAGTATTTTTGTGTCACTCATCTTCTTGAGTATTTTAAATCTGATGAAATTGTTGGATCCTCAATGATCCTCGCCTTCATCCCCTGATTCATTTGCCAAGATTAAGTCTAACAAACTGTAAGGAATTGGTAACCTCCCTTTAGGAAGATGCACCATTATCCTAGACAATATTTGAACTTGTCCCAACTGCAAAGACATAAATTATATCCACAGTTTCGGTCCATAGCCATTAATTATAACAATTAAGTCTTCATTTTGATGTAGAATTTCAGAAGCTATGGAGAAGTATTCCAGTGGATTCTATGGATGAAGAGAAGATTGAGGAATATTTGAAAAGGCAGGGCATTTCTTCAATGCAGGAGACAGGACCAAAGAAGGTGGTATGTACATTTCCATTAAAACCATCTCACTATCGCGTCACTTAAAGGTTTAACAGTTGCAAACAGTCAATTAGCCCAACAGAAATAGCCCCATACAAAAGCAAAATACTGTGGATGCTGCAATCTGAAATAAAAACAGAGAATGCTGGAAATCTCAGCGGGTCATTCAGCATCTGTGGAGAGAAAAGCAGAGTTAACGTTTCAGGTCGATGATCCTTCATCAGAACTGCTAAATGTTTGAAAGGACCACATTCTTAAGCATTGAAAGGGGGAGGGGAAGAAAGAACAAAAGGGAAGGTCTGTGATAGGGTGGAGAGATTAAAGAGACATAAGGCATGATGGGCCGAATTGAAATGGTAATGACAGAAGTTAGAAAAAGGTTCATTTGGATAGGGTGTGAATGGCGTAGTATTGACCAGCTGCCATTAGAGACAAAGAGGGGAAAAAAAGGGAAGAAAGAAGAAAAAAAACATAAGATGGGAGGGAAGGCAGCCACAGATAGCCAGAAGTCATGCTCTGAAATTGTTGAACTCGATGTTGAATCCAGAAGGCTATGAAGTGCCTAAACGAAAGATGAGGTGCTATTCCTCGAGCTTGCTTTGAGCTTCATTGGAATAGTGGAGGAGTCTGAGGATGGAGATATCAAAGTGGGAGTGAAGTGGAGAATTAAAGTGACAGGTGACCAGATGTTCAGGTAACAATTGCGGACTGAACGCAAGTGCACCACAAAGCGGTCACGCAATCTACGCTTAGTCTCCCCAATGTAGAGGAGACCACATCGTGAGCAACGAATACAGAATACTAAATTGAAAGAAGTACAAGTAAAAGGGAAGGTGCCGTGGGAAGGGGAGGGTGTGCTGGGGTGACTGCAGAATGGACCTCTCTTTCTCTGCTCTTTCTCTCTCTCTACACTCCCTCTCTCTCTTTCGGCCCACCACCTCTCGGCTCTCTCCCTCTGCCCCCTCCCCCCTCTCTCTCGATGCTCTCCCCCTCCCTCTCTATCTGCCCTCTCCCTCCCTCTCTCTCTCTCTGCCCTCCCCCCCCTCACTCTGCCCTCCCCCCCTCTCACTCTGCCCTCCCCCCGTCTCACTCTGCCCTCCCCCTCTCACTCTGCCCTCCCCCTCTCACTCTGCCCTCCCCCTCTCTCTCTGCCCTCCCCCTCTCTCTCTGCCCTCCCCCTCTCTCTCTGCCCTCCCCTCTCTCTCTGCCCCCCCCTCTCTCTCTGCCCCCCCCTCTCTCTCCGCCCCCCCCTCTCTCTGCCCTCCCCCTCTCTCATTCCCCTCTCTCTGCTGTCACCCTCTCTCTCTCTCTCTCTCTGCCCTCGCCCCCCGCTCTCTCTCCCTCCCCGCTCTCTCTCCCTCCCCGCTCTCTCTCCCTCCCCGCTCTCTCTCCTCCCCGCTCTCTCTCCCTCCCCGCTCTTTCTCCCTCCCCGCTCTTTCTCCCTCCCCGCTCTCTCTCCCCCCCCGCTCTCTCTCCCCCCCCGCTCTCTCTCCCCCCCGCTCTCTCTCCCCCCCGCTCTCTCTCCCCCCCGCTCTCTCTCTCCCTCCCGCTCTCTCTCTCCCCCCCGCTCTCTCTCTCCCCCCCGCTCTCTCTCTCCCCCCCGCTCTCTCTCTCCCCCCCGCTCTCTCTCTCCCCCCGCTCTCTCTCTCCCCCCGCTCTCTCTCTCCCCCCCGCTCTCTCTCTCCCCCCCGCTCTCTCTCTCCCCCCCGCTCTCTCTCTCCCCCCCGCTCTCTCTCTCCCCCCCGCTCTCTCTCTCCCCCCCGCTCTCTCTCTCCCCCCCCTCTCTCTCTGCCCCCCCGCTCTCTCTCTGCCGTTCCCCCTCTCTCTCTGCCGTTCCCCCTCTCTCTCTGCCGTTCCCCCTCTCTCTCTGCCGTTCCCCTCTCTCTCTGCCGTTCCCCTCTCTCTCTGCCGTTCCCCCTCTCTCTCTGCCGTTCCCCCTCTCTCTCTCTGCCCGTCCCCTCTCTCTCTCTGCCCGTCCCCTCTCTCTCTCTGCCCGCCCCCTCTCCCTCTCTGCCCGCCCTGTCTCCCTCTCTGCCCGCCCCCTCTCTTTCTCTGCCTGCCCCCCCTCTCTCTGCCTGCCCCCCCTCTCTCTGCCTGCCCCCCCTCTCTCTGCCTGCCCCCCCTCTCTCTGCCTGCCCCCCCTCTCTCTGCCTGCCCCCCCTCTCTCTGCCTGCCCCCCCTCTCTCTGCCTGCCCCCCCTCTCTCTGCCTGCCCCCCCTCTCTCTGCCTGCCCCCCCTCTCTCTGCCTGCCCCCCCTCTCTCTGCCTGCCCCCCCCTCTCTGCCTGCCCCCCCTCTCTCTGCCTGCCCCCCCTCTCTCTGCCTGCCCCCCCCTCTCTGCCTGCCCCCCCCTCTTTCTGCCTGCCCCTCCCTCTTTCTGCCTGCCCCTCCCTCTTTCTGCCTGCCCCTCCCTCTTTCTGCCTGCCCCCCCTCTTTCTGCCTGCCCCCCCTCTTTCTGCCTGCCCCCCCTCTCTCTGCCTGCCCCCCCTCTCTCTGCACTTCCCCCTCTCTCTCTGCCCTTCCCCCACTCTCTCTCTGCCCTTCCCCCACTCTCCCTCTGCCTGCCCCCTCTCTCTCCGCCCTTACCCAACTTCCTCTCTGCCTTTACCCCTCTCTCTCTGCCCTTCCCTCTCTCTCTCTGCCCTTTCCTCGCTCTCTCTGCCCTTTCCTCGCTCTCTCTGCCCTTTCCTCGCTCTCTCTGCCCTTTCCTCGCTCTCTCTGCCCTTCCCTCGTTCTCTCTGCCCTTCCCTCGCTCTCTCTGCCCTTCCCTCGCTCTCTCTGCCCTTCCCTCGCTCTCTCTGCCCTTCCCTCGCTCTCTCTGCCCTTCCCTCGCTCTCTCTGCCTTCCCTCGCTCTCTCTGCCTTCCCTCGCTCTCTCTGCCCTTCCCTCGCTCTCTCTGCCCTTCCCTCGCTCTCTCTGCCCTTCCCTCGCTCTCTCTGCCCTTCCCTCGCTCTCTCTGCCCTTCCCTCGCTCTCTCTGCCCTTCCCGCGCTCTCTCTGCCCTTCCCGCGCTCTCTCTGCCCTTCCCCCTCTCTCTCTGCCCTTCCCTCGCTCTCTCTGCCCTCCCCCCTCTCTCTCTGCCCTCCCCCTCTCTCTCTGCCCTCCCCCTCTCTCTCTGCCCTCCCCCTCTCTCTCTGCCCTCCCGCTCTCTCTCTGCCCGCCCCCGCTCTCTCTCTGCCCGCCCCGCTCTCTCTCTGCCCGCCCCCGCTCTCTCTCTGCCCGCCCCCTCTCTCTCTCTGCCCGCCCCCTCTCTCTCTCTGCCTGCCCCCCCACTCGCTGCCTGCCCCCCCTCTCTCTGCCTGCCCCCCTCACTCTCTGCGCTCCCCCTCTCTTTACCCATGCCCTCTCTCCCTCTGCCCTTCCCCCTCTCCCTCTCCCTTTCCCCCCTCTCTCTCTGCCCTCCCCCGCTCTGCCCTCCCCCCCTCTCGCTCTGCCCTCCCCCGCTCTCCCTCTGCCCTCCCCCTCTCTTTCTCTTCCCTCCCCCCCTCTCTCTGCCTTCCCCCTCTCTCTCTGCCCTCCCTCTCTCTCTATCTGCCCCCCCTCTCTCTCTACCCCACCACCTCTCTCTCTGCCCTCCCCCTCTCTCTCTGCCGTTCCCCCTCTCTCTCTGCCGTTCCCCCTCTCTCTCTGCCGTTCCCCCTCTCTCTCTGCCCGCCCCCTCCCTCTCTCTGCCCGTCCCCTCCCTCTCTCTGCCCGTCC
>NC_091978.1:298183847-298194969 GCF_044704955.1 Pristiophorus japonicus
GCCCTAGTCCTAAACCACACCCTAGCCTTAACACTAACCCTAACACGAACCGTAACCTGAAGCCTGAACCTAGCCCTAACTCTAACCGAACCCTAACGTTAACCCTAACCTGAACCCTAGCCCTAGCCCTAGCCCTAACCCGAGCCCTAGCCCTAGCCCTAGACCTAACTCTAACCCTAAACCTAACCCTAACGCGATCCCTAACACTTACCCTCAGCCTAACCCTAGCCCTAACACTAAACCTAACCCGAATTCTAAACCTAACCCGAACACAAATGCTAGCCCTAACCCGAACTCTAATCCTAACCCGAACACAAATGCGAGCATTAACCCGAACTCTAACCCTAACCCTAACACTATCCATAACCCTAAACCGAACCCTAACCTAACCCTAACTTTAAAACGAAACCTAGCCCTTGACCGGACCCTAACCCGAACCCTAACCTTAACCATAACCCCAACCCTAGACCTAACCCTAAACCTAACACTAACCCTAATCTGAACCCTAATCCTAACACTAACCCTAACCCTAACCCTAACCCTAAACCTAACCCTAACCTTATCCCTATCCCGAGCCCTAGCCCTGATCCTAACCCTAACCCTAACCATACACCTAACCCTAACCCTAACCCTAGCCCTAACTCTAAAACTATCCCTAAACCTAAACCTAACCCTAACCCGAACACTAACCCGAACACTAACCCTAACCCTGAAACTAACCTAAGCCTAACATTGCCCTAATCATAACACTAACCCTAACCCTAACCCTAACCCTAACCCTAACCCTAACTATAACCTTAACCCTAATCCTAACCCTTAAACTAACCCTAGCGCTAGCACTAGCCCTAGCCCTAACCCTAACCCTAACGCTAACCCGAGCCCTAACCCTAGCCCTAACCCTAAGCCTAACCCTCGCCCTAAGTCTAACCGTAACCCTAACCCTAACCCTAATCCTAAACCTAACACTAACCCTAGCATTAGCACAAGCCCGAACCCTAACCCTAAACCTAGCCCTAACCCTAGCCCGAACCCTAACCCTAACACTAACCCTAATCCTAGCCCTAACCCTAACCCTAAACCTAACCCTAACACTAATCCTAGCCCTAGCCCTAGCCCTAACCCTAACCCTATCCCTAATACTAAGCCTAGCCCTAGCACTAGCCCTAACGCTAACCGTAACCCTACCCTAGCCCTAAACCAAGCCCTAATCCTAACCCTATCCCGAACCCTAATCCTAGCCCTAGCCCTAACACTGACCCCAACCCAAACCCTAACCCTCGCCCTAGCACTAGACGTAACCCTAAACGTAACCCTAACCCTACCCCTAAACCTAGCCCTAACCCTAACCCTAACCCTAATCCTAGCCTTAGCTCTATCCCTAACCTTAACCCTAAACCTAAACCCCAACCCTAACCCTAAAGCTAGCCCTAGCAGTAGCCCTAACCCTAAACCTAACCCTAACCCGAGCCCTAAACCTAGCCCTATCATCAAAGCTAACCCTAACCGTAACACTAACCCTAACCCTAACCCTAACTGTCACCCTAACCCTAATCCTAACCCTAACCCTAACCATAATTCTAACCCTAGCTCTAGCCCTAGCCCTAGCCCTAGCCCTAACCCTCACCCTAACCCTAGCCCTAACACTAGCCCTAGCCCTAGCCCTAACTCTAACCCTAAACCTAACCCTAACGCTATCCCTAACACATACCCTAAGCCTAACCCTAGCCCGGACCCTAACCCTAACCCTAACCCTAACCCTAACCCTAACCCTAGACCTAACCCTAAACCTAACACTAACCCAAATCCAAACCCTAATCCTAACCCTAACCCTAAACCTAACCCTAAACCTAGCCCTAACCCGAGCCCTAGCCGTGACCCTAACCCGAACCCTAACCCTACCCCTAAACGTAACCCTAACCCTAGCCCTAACTCTAACACTATCCCTAAACCTAACACTAACCCTAACCCTAACCCTAACCCGAACACTAACCCTACCCCTGAAACTAACCTAAACCTAACATTGCCTGAATCATAACACTAACCCTAGCCCTAACCCCAACCCTAACTCTAATCCTAAACCTAACACTAACCATAGTGCTAGCACTAACCCTAACCCTAACCCTTACCCTAACCCTAACCCTAACCCGAACCCTAATCCTAAGCCTAACCCTAAACCTAACAATAACCCTAACCCTAGCCCTAATCCTAACCCTAACCCTAATCCTAAACCTAATCCGAGCCGTACCCATAAACCTAACACTAACCCTGGCCCTAACCCTAAACCTAACCCTAACCCTAAACCTAAACCTAACCCTAATCCTAGCCCTAGCCCTAACATTAAACCTAACCCTAACCCGAACCCTAACCCGAGCCCTAACACTAACCCTAACCCTAACCCTAAGCCTAACCCTCGCCCTAACTCTAACACTAACCCTAACCCCTTAACCCTAGCCCTAGACCTAACCTTAGCCCAAGCCCGAACCCTAACGCTAGCCCTAACCCTAATCCTAACCCTAAAGATAACCCAAACCCTAAATCTAACCCTAGCCCTAACACTAACCCTAACCCTAACCCTAACCCTAAATCTGACCCTAACCCTAACCCTAACCCTAGCCCTAACCTAAACCCTAACCCCAACCCTAATCCTAACACTGGCACTAACGCTAGCCTTATCCCTAACCCTAACCGTAAAACTATCCCTAACCCTAACCCAAACCCTAACCCTATCCTAACCCTAACCCTACCCCTTACACTAGCCCTAGCCCGAACCCTAAACCTAACCCAAACACGAACCCTAACCCTAATCCTAGCCCTAACCCTAACCTTAACCCTAGCCCGAGCCCTAACCATAGCCCTAGCCCTGAACCTAACCCTAACCCTAAACCTAACCCTAACTCTAAACCAAACCCTAACCCTAACCCAATCCCAAACGCTCACTCAAACACTAACCCTAGCCCTGAACCTAACCCTAACCCTAAACCTAACCCTAACTCTAAACCAAACCCTAACCCTAACCCAATCCCAAACGCTCACTCAAACACTAACCCTAGCCCTGAACCTAACCTAAAGCTAACATTGCCCTAATCCTAACACTAACCCGAACCCTAACCCTAACCCTAATCCTAAACCTACTCCTAAACCTGGCCCAAACCCTGACCCTAACCCTAACCTGAACCCTAACACTAAACCGAGCCCAAGCACTAGCCGTAGCCCAACCCTAAATCTAACCCTAACCCTAAACCTAATCATAGCCCTAACCCTAACCCTAATCCTAAACCTAGCCCTAACCCTAACACTACCCCTAACCCTAACCCTAGCCCGAACCTTAACCCTAGCCCTAGCCCTAGCCCAAGCCCGAACCCTAATGCTAGCTCTAACCCTAATCCTAACCCAAATGATAACCCGAACCCTAAATCTAACCCTAGCCCTAACACTAACCCGAACCCTAACCCCAATCCTAACCGTAATCCTAACCCTAACACTAACCCTAATCCTAACCCTAACACTAACCCTAGTGCTAGCACTAGCCCTAGCCCAAACCCTAACCCTAACGCTAACCCTAGCCCTAACCCTAGCCCTAACACTAAACCAAACCCTAATCCTAAACCAAACCCTAAACCTAACACTAACCCTAACCCTAGCCCTAATCCTAACCCTAACCCTAAACCTAATCCGAGCCGTAACCCCAAACCTAACACTAACCCTGGCCCTAACCCTAAACCTAACCCAAACCCTAACCCATACCCTAACCCTAATCCCAGCCCAAACCCTAACCCTAATCCTAACCCTAACCCTAACCCTAGCCCTAGCTCGAGCTCTAACCTTAACCCTAACCCAACCCCAACCCTAACCCTAACCCTCGCCCTAGCACTAGACCCAACCCTAAACCTAACCCTAACCCTACCCCTAAACCTAGCCCTAACCTCAAACCTAACCGTAACCGTAACACTAACCCTAACCCTAAATCTAACACGAACCCGAACCCTAACCCTAACCCTAACCCTAACCCTAACCCTAACCCTAACCCTAACCCTAGCCCTAACTCTAACACTATCACTAAACCTAAACCCTAACCCTAACCCTAACCCGAACACTAACCCTAGCCCTGAACCTAACCTAAACCTAACATTGCCCAAATCATAACACTAACCCTAACCCTAACCCTAACCCTAATCCTAAACTGAACCCTAACTCTAACACTAACCATAGCCCTAACCCTAATCCTAACCCTAGCCCTAACCCTAGCCCTAACCCTAATCCTAGCCCTAAACCTAACCTTAACCCTAACCCTAACCCTAGCCCTAATCCGAACACTAACCCTAACCCTAACCCTAACCCTAACCCTAACCCTAACCCTAACCCTAACCCTAACCCTAACCCTAACCCTAACCCTAACCCTAACCCTAACCCTAACCCTAACCCGAACACTAACCCTAACCCTGAAACTAACCTAAGCCTAACATTGCCCTAATCATAACACTAACCCTAACCCTAACCCTAACCCTAACCCTAACCCTAACTATAACCTTAACCCTAATCCTAACCCTTAAACTAACCCTAGCGCTAGCACTAGCCCTAGCCCTAACCCTAACCCTAACGCTAACCCGAGCCCTAACCCTAGCCCTAACCCTAAGCCTAACCCTCGCCCTAAGTCTAACCGTAACCCTAACCCTAACCCTAATCCTAAACCTAACACTAACCCTAGCATTAGCACAAGCCCGAACCCTAACCCTAAACCTAGCCCTAACCCTAGCCCGAACCCTAACCCTAACACTAACCCTAATCCTAGCCCTAACCCTAACCCTAAACCTAACCCTAACACTAATCCTAGCCCTAGCCCTAGCCCTAACCCTAACCCTATCCCTAATACTAAGCCTAGCCCTAGCACTAGCCCTAACGCTAACCGTAACCCTACCCTAGCCCTAAACCAAGCCCTAATCCTAACCCTATCCCGAACCCTAATCCTAGCCCTAGCACTAGACGTAACCCTAAACGTAACCCTAACCCTACCCCTAAACCTAGCCCTAACCCTAACCCTAACCCTAACCCTAATCCTAGCCTTAGCTCTATCCCTAACCTTAACCCTAAACCTAAACCCCAACCCTAACCCTAAAGCTAGCCCTAGCAGTAGCCCTAACCCTAAACCTAACCCTAACCCGAGCCCTAAACCTAGCCCTATCATCAAAGCTAACCCTAACCGTAACACTAACCCTAACCCTAACCCTAACTGTCACCCTAACCCTAATCCTAACCCTAACCCTAACCATAATTCTAACCCTAGCTCTAGCCCTAGCCCTAGCCCTAGCCCTAACCCTCACCCTAACCCTAGCCCTAACACTAGCCCTAGCCCTAGCCCTAACTCTAACCCTAAACCTAACCCTAACGCTATCCCTAACACATACCCTAAGCCTAACCCTAGCCCGGACCCTAACCCTAACCCTAACCCTAACCCTAACCCTAACCCTAGACCTAACCCTAAACCTAACACTAACCCAAATCCAAACCCTAATCCTAACCCTAACCCTAAACCTAACCCTAAACCTAGCCCTAACCCGAGCCCTAGCCGTGACCCTAACCCGAACCCTAACCCTACCCCTAAACGTAACCCTAACCCTAGCCCTAACTCTAACACTATCCCTAAACCTAACACTAACCCTAACCCTAACCCTAACCCGAACACTAACCCTACCCCTGAAACTAACCTAAACCTAACATTGCCTGAATCATAACACTAACCCTAGCCCTAACCCCAACCCTAACTCTAATCCTAAACCTAACACTAACCATAGTGCTAGCACTAACCCTAACCCTAACCCTTACCCTAACCCTAACCCTAACCCGAACCCTAATCCTAAGCCTAACCCTAAACCTAACAATAACCCTAACCCTAGCCCTAATCCTAACCCTAACCCTAATCCTAAACCTAATCCGAGCCGTACCCATAAACCTAACACTAACCCTGGCCCTAACCCTAAACCTAACCCTAACCCTAAACCTAAACCTAACCCTAATCCTAGCCCTAGCCCTAACATTAAACCTAACCCTAACCCGAACCCTAACCCGAGCCCTAACACTAACCCTAACCCTAACCCTAAGCCTAACCCTCGCCCTAACTCTAACACTAACCCTAACCCCTTAACCCTAGCCCTAGACCTAACCTTAGCCCAAGCCCGAACCCTAACGCTAGCCCTAACCCTAATCCTAACCCTAAAGATAACCCAAACCCTAAATCTAACCCTAGCCCTAACACTAACCCTAACCCTAACCCTAACCCTAAATCTGACCCTAACCCTAACCCTAACCCTAGCCCTAACCTAAACCCTAACCCCAACCCTAATCCTAACACTGGCACTAACGCTAGCCTTATCCCTAACCCTAACCGTAAAACTATCCCTAACCCTAACCCAAACCCTAACCCTATCCTAACCCTAACCCTACCCCTTACACTAGCCCTAGCCCGAACCCTAAACCTAACCCAAACACGAACCCTAACCCTAATCCTAGCCCTAACCCTAACCTTAACCCTAGCCCGAGCCCTAACCATAGCCCTAGCCCTGAACCTAACCCTAACCCTAAACCTAACCCTAACTCTAAACCAAACCCTAACCCTAACCCAATCCCAAACGCTCACTCAAACACTAACCCTAGCCCTGAACCTAACCCTAACCCTAAACCTAACCCTAACTCTAAACCAAACCCTAACCCTAACCCAATCCCAAACGCTCACTCAAACACTAACCCTAGCCCTGAACCTAACCTAAAGCTAACATTGCCCTAATCCTAACACTAACCCGAACCCTAACCCTAACCCTAATCCTAAACCTACTCCTAAACCTGGCCCAAACCCTGACCCTAACCCTAACCTGAACCCTAACACTAAACCGAGCCCAAGCACTAGCCGTAGCCCAACCCTAAATCTAACCCTAACCCTAAACCTAATCATAGCCCTAACCCTAACCCTAATCCTAAACCTAGCCCTAACCCTAACACTACCCCTAACCCTAACCCTAGCCCGAACCTTAACCCTAGCCCTAGCCCTAGCCCAAGCCCGAACCCTAATGCTAGCTCTAACCCTAATCCTAACCCAAATGATAACCCGAACCCTAAATCTAACCCTAGCCCTAACACTAACCCGAACCCTAACCCCAATCCTAACCGTAATCCTAACCCTAACACTAACCCTAATCCTAACCCTAACACTAACCCTAGTGCTAGCACTAGCCCTAGCCCAAACCCTAACCCTAACGCTAACCCTAGCCCTAACCCTAGCCCTAACACTAAACCAAACCCTAATCCTAAACCAAACCCTAAACCTAACACTAACCCTAACCCTAGCCCTAATCCTAACCCTAACCCTAAACCTAATCCGAGCCGTAACCCCAAACCTAACACTAACCCTGGCCCTAACCCTAAACCTAACCCAAACCCTAACCCATACCCTAACCCTAATCCCAGCCCAAACCCTAACCCTAATCCTAACCCTAACCCTAACCCTAGCCCTAGCTCGAGCTCTAACCTTAACCCTAACCCAACCCCAACCCTAACCCTAACCCTCGCCCTAGCACTAGACCCAACCCTAAACCTAACCCTAACCCTACCCCTAAACCTAGCCCTAACCTCAAACCTAACCGTAACCGTAACACTAACCCTAACCCTAACTCTAACACGAACCCGAACCCTAACCCTAACCCTAACCCTAACCCTAACCCTAACCCTAACCCTAACCCTAGCCCTAACTCTAACACTATCACTAAACCTAAACCCTAACCCTAACCCTAACCCGAACACTAACCCTAGCCCTGAACCTAACCTAAACCTAACATTGCCCAAATCATAACACTAACCCTAACCCTAACCCTAACCCTAATCCTAAACTGAACCCTAACTCTAACACTAACCATAGCCCTAACCCTAATCCTAACCCTAGCCCTAACCCTAGCCCTAACCCTAATCCTAGCCCTAAACCTAACCTTAACCCTAACCCTAACCCTAGCCCTAATCCGAACACTAACCCTAACCCTAACCCTAACCCTAACCCTAACCCTAACCCTAACCCTAACCCTAACCCTAACCCTAACCCTAACCCTAACCCTAACCCTAACCCTAACCCTAACCCTAACCCTAACCCGAACACTAACCCTAACCCTGAAACTAACCTAAGCCTAACATTGCCCTAATCATAACACTAACCCTAACCCTAACCCTAACCCTAACCCTAACCCTAACTATAACCTTAACCCTAATCCTAACCCTTAAACTAACCCTAGCGCTAGCACTAGCCCTAGCCCTAACCCTAACCCTAACGCTAACCCGAGCCCTAACCCTAGCCCTAACCCTAAGCCTAACCCTCGCCCTAAGTCTAACCGTAACCCTAACCCTAACCCTAATCCTAAACCTAACACTAACCCTAGCATTAGCACAAGCCCGAACCCTAACCCTAAACCTAGCCCTAACCCTAGCCCGAACCCTAACCCTAACACTAACACTAACCCTAATCCTAGCCCTAACCCTAACCCTAAACCTAACCCTAACACTAATCCTAGCCCTAGCCCTAGCCCTAACCCTAACCCTATCCCTAATACTAAGCCTAGCCCTAGCACTAGCCCTAACGCTAACCGTAACCCTACCCTAGCCCTAAACCAAGCCCTAATCCTAACCCTATCCCGAACCCTAATCCTAGCCCTAGCACTAGACGTAACCCTAAACGTAACCCTAACCCTACCCCTAAACCTAGCCCTAACCCTAACCCTAACCCTAACCCTAATCCTAGCCTTAGCTCTATCCCTAACCTTAACCCTAAACCTAAACCCCAACCCTAACCCTAAAGCTAGCCCTAGCAGTAGCCCTAACCCTAAACCTAACCCTAACCCGAGCCCTAAACCTAGCCCTATCATCAAAGCTAACCCTAACCGTAACACTAACCCTAACCCTAACCCTAACTGTCACCCTAACCCTAATCCTAACCCTAACCCTAACCATAATTCTAACCCTAGCTCTAGCCCTAGCCCTAGCCCTAGCCCTAACCCTCACCCTAACCCTAGCCCTAACACTAGCCCTAGCCCTAGCCCTAACTCTAACCCTAAACCTAACCCTAACGCTATCCCTAACACATACCCTAAGCCTAACCCTAGCCCGGACCCTAACCCTAACCCTAACCCTAACCCTAACCCTAACCCTAGACCTAACCCTAAACCTAACACTAACCCAAATCCAAACCCTAATCCTAACCCTAACCCTAAACCTAACCCTAAACCTAGCCCTAACCCGAGCCCTAGCCGTGACCCTAACCCGAACCCTAACCCTACCCCTAAACGTAACCCTAACCCTAGCCCTAACTCTAACACTATCCCTAAACCTAACACTAACCCTAACCCTAACCCTAACCCGAACACTAACCCTACCCCTGAAACTAACCTAAACCTAACATTGCCTGAATCATAACACTAACCCTAGCCCTAACCCCAACCCTAACTCTAATCCTAAACCTAACACTAACCATAGTGCTAGCACTAACCCTAACCCTAACCCTTACCCTAACCCTAACCCTAACCCGAACCCTAATCCTAAGCCTAACCCTAAACCTAACAATAACCCTAACCCTAGCCCTAATCCTAACCCTAACCCTAATCCTAAACCTAATCCGAGCCGTACCCATAAACCTAACACTAACCCTGGCCCTAACCCTAAACCTAACCCTAACCCTAAACCTAAACCTAACCCTAATCCTAGCCCTAGCCCTAACATTAAACCTAACCCTAACCCGAACCCTAACCCGAGCCCTAACACTAACCCTAACCCTAACCCTAAGCCTAACCCTCGCCCTAACTCTAACACTAACCCTAACCCCTTAACCCTAGCCCTAGACCTAACCTTAGCCCAAGCCCGAACCCTAACGCTAGCCCTAACCCTAATCCTAACCCTAAAGATAACCCAAACCCTAAATCTAACCCTAGCCCTAACACTAACCCTAACCCTAACCCTAACCCTAAATCTGACCCTAACCCTAACCCTAACCCTAGCCCTAACCTAAACCCTAACCCCAACCCTAATCCTAACACTGGCACTAACGCTAGCCTTATCCCTAACCCTAACCGTAAAACTATCCCTAACCCTAACCCAAACCCTAACCCTATCCTAACCCTAACCCTACCCCTTACACTAGCCCTAGCCCGAACCCTAAACCTAACCCAAACACGAACCCTAACCCTAATCCTAGCCCTAACCCTAACCTTAACCCTAGCCCGAGCCCTAACCATAGCCCTAGCCCTGAACCTAACCCTAACCCTAAACCTAACCCTAACTCTAAACCAAACCCTAACCCTAACCCAATCCCAAACGCTCACTCAAACACTAACCCTAGCCCTGAACCTAACCCTAACCCTAAACCTAACCCTAACTCTAAACCAAACCCTAACCCTAACCCAATCCCAAACGCTCACTCAAACACTAACCCTAGCCCTGAACCTAACCTAAAGCTAACATTGCCCTAATCCTAACACTAACCCGAACCCTAACCCTAACCCTAATCCTAAACCTACTCCTAAACCTGGCCCAAACCCTGACCCTAACCCTAACCTGAACCCTAACACTAAACCGAGCCCAAGCACTAGCCGTAGCCCAACCCTAAATCTAACCCTAACCCTAAACCTAATCATAGCCCTAACCCTAACCCTAATCCTAAGCCTAGCCCTAACCCTAACACTACCCCTAACCCTAACCCTAGCCCGAACCTTAACCCTAGCCCTAGCCCTAGCCCAAGCCCGAACCCTAATGCTAGCTCTAACCCTAATCCTAACCCAAATGATAACCCGAACCCTAAATCTAACCCTAGCCCTAACACTAACCCGAACCCTAACCCCAATCCTAACCGTAATCCTAACCCTAACACTAACCCTAATCCTAACCCTAACACTAACCCTAGTGCTAGCACTAGCCCTAGCCCAAACCCTAACCCTAACGCTAACCCTAGCCCTAACCCTAGCCCTAACACTAAACCAAACCCTAATCCTAAACCAAACCCTAAACCTAACACTAACCCTAACCCTAGCCCTAATCCTAACCCTAACCCTAAACCTAATCCGAGCCGTAACCCCAAACCTAACACTAACCCTGGCCCTAACCC